>NW_026867603.1:2163818-2407305 GCF_020745735.1 Hemiscyllium ocellatum
AACAACTGCTTGGCGATCCTCTTTCCATTTCCATTATTTCGGACTCAGTGCCTTCTTTTCAAATACTAACACCTGAGGGTTATGAGGATTAGTAAGGCGTTTGATAAGGTTCCTCATGGTAGGCTACTGCAAAAAATACAGAGGTATGGCATTGAGGGTTAGTTGGAGGTTTGGATTAGGAATTGGCTGACTGGAAGAAGACAGAGGGTAGTAGTTGATGGCAAAGGTTCAGCTGCGAAAATAGTTCAGACAGACAGGCTTTGCTTTTGTGAGAGTAGGAGAGATTGAGACGAGACAGTATTGAAATTTCCCTATGATGGAGGGATCAATCAAACGGTAGCCATATATTTAAGATAAGATTAATGAAAGCTTGAGTAGCTGTACACAAAAATAATTTGATCAGTCAGCGAGTGGTTGCAATCTGGACATCACTGTCTCTATGTGTCAGAGCGGCAGAAATTCAAATAACCTTCAGAAATATTTAATTTAATGCTTAAGGCATACAACGTTAAATGGTGGAAAATAAGATGAGGATAATCATGCAGGTGTTATTGAGAAGAACATGCACAAGCAGCTTGCAGGCTCAGTTAGCTCTGACATCCACAGTGTTGCGTTGAAGAACTTCAGTTTTCACTAGGGAGGCTAGGGTTCATTTTCCCACTGGCGTGGCTCTGATTGTTTCAGGGTTTTAAAGTTTGTGTAAAGAACTGCAGTTTCAGTGAAGTGTGCAGATGGTGTCGGGATGTTCGGTGGTTTTGGGACGTTGGTTTGCAGCCGTTTCCTCCCCTTTCTCGGTGATATCCTCAAGGCAGATGAAACTCGCGTGAAGAGCTGCTGTTCTGCTGCATTTCGAATCGGTTTGATTTCCTTCCCATAGCTTTCATTTGCTGGTTCTTGTCGTTCTTTGCATGTCCCAGTATGTTGGATCCAGATCAACATGATTTTGGATGGAGCCTTTGGATGAGTCTCGTCATTCTAGAAATTCTCTCGCTTCAGTCTATTTAGCTTGACCTATTATTTTTGTGTTGTCCCAGGCGAATTTGCTGTCCTCGTCTTCGCTGTGCATTGCTACTCAGAACAGCTGGTTTTGTTGTTTACAGGATCCTCCAGAAATACTTTGCAACAATAGATATTCCCTCAAATTACTTGCCAAGAACAACGCGAGGAGGACATGCCATGACCAAACACACCAAGCACTCTGTATTATAGGTAAAAAGAAAATGTTTCTGCACGTACAGCCAGATTCCTCTGACCACTCGGATTTCTGAGGCAACATAAACCGAAAGCCACGTTTGACAACAACTCACCAGAAAAATGGACTCAATACCCATCATCTGCAGGACAATTTTTAACAAACAATGTTGTATATAGTGACTGCAGGAAACATTATAAAGGGCAGACAACTCATGACATGCATTCATGAAGATCAACTTGACACGAAACACTACTGCCAGGTGTCGTCAGTCGGTTGACTCATGACGCTGAGTGTCGCTGATTTCGTTGCTGGAAGCTCGCATTGTGTGACAGTCTGCAGCAATGGGGAGTGTGTAGCTGGAAACGTGCAGAAGGTTAGGCAGCATCCAAGAATCAGGATAATGGACTTTTCTGACATGAATACTTCATCAGGTATTCGGCCAAAACGTCGATTATCGTGCTCGTCGGTTGCTGCCTAACCTGCTGTGTTTTCCAGCAACACACTGTCGACTCTGATCTCCAGTATCTGCGGTCCTCACTTTCTCCTCTGTCTGCAGCATTAGTTCGTTCCTTGTGTGAGGGAACTGTTGATATCACCAATGTAAAATTCGATTGCTGATTGAGAAATACAATCAGGTCCGCAATCCCAAAAGAGTGTTTCTGCTGTTTTGAGTTTCCTGGCTATTCAATGCGTGCTTCTGTGATCGCACAGTTTGCGGTACTCTTAGAAGCGGCTGCAGTTATCTGCGGTCGCACCCTATATGCTGTTGATGTTGTTTGACTTGTTCTTGATTTGTGCACAGTAACATAGCGACGGATCAATTGATATTGCAAGAAGGCAGACAGGCGTGGGAAACATCGAGGTTCTGGTGACATTTGATCAGGGATTACCGAGATCCTGGAGAAAAGAATGTTGAATTATTTCGTATCGTGATGAAGTACAAAGAGGGAAATACGTCACCAGCGGGTATCGTTTACAAGGGCACTCAGAGGAACCAAAATACGAAATAAAATGCACAAAATGAGGAAGCCAAATGAAGGATGAAAGTAATGGATAATCTGACTTCCAGTCCACAGCTCCCATAATTCCCACTCCCAGCCCAATTATAAACAAATGTTAGAGAGACATAAGTATCAACGTCGTCCAAATTACAAAATTTTTCGATTAGGCTATTAGTTTCAGTTATTTTTCTCTCCTGGGAAACCGTTTCTTTCATTGTTAGCACCCGGAAATGAAACCATCCTTTTCGACAGGGAAGGAGTATGACGTAAAACGTTGTTTGTGCCATGCATAAGATTCCTCTGTGTCACTCGTTTCTTCTACTTTCTCTCGATTTTAATAGCTCTCTGTCTTTTGACTCTTCTGACCAAAGTGCATGACCTCATAATCCGGTCATGAAACTGCATCTCACAAGTTTTTTTTTTATCCACCCATTCAACCTATCTATATATCTGCGCATATGGCCATGATCTCATCAAAACATGCACTCCCACGAGTGTGTATTGTCAGTAAATTTGGACACATTTCACACTGCCACTTGCTCCGTGTTATTAACAGAGAAATAATCAAAGCCTTGAATGTACCTAGTCTTGACAGGCCTCTGCTTTAAATACGTATACATACTTGCAACCCTCTCAATGTGACAACATCCTCCTCATTTGTTTCTTCAGTGGATAATCCCGCCCCCTGAGATTGGGACCTCCGGTCCTGCACTATTCTGGATATAATCCAGAGCAGAACAAATGCTGAAAGTAAAACATAATCTCACTGGCGCCTCCAGTGCCAGAGTTTTAATTTTTCAGCTCTGTTTGAACAAGTTGGCCTGATTAGCGCATTACATTTGAAAATGACATATTTGCTTCAATGGTACTTCAGTGCCTGTGATTAAAGTGGAGCTGAAAGGCACGATAAAATGCATCTTTATTACTTGCCGTATTATTAATCTCTCTGCTCATGAAAATGTAAACTTCAGATCCATTCTATCTCTCATCAATACCGAACATGTTTCCCTCACAGCTGATTTTGATAGATTACTTGTTGAATGAGTTATCCCTGCAAATCCAGAAAACCCATCTCATCAACTCGACAGGTCTGCTCATTTCTTGACATGCAGGAAACTTGCGTTGTGAAACAGAAACGGACCTGACTCAAAGCATTAGCTCTGTTTCTGTAACCACAGATGATTAAAAAACGCTTGGGATATATGTAGGTTTCACTGAGTTTATTTGAAACAAATTGTGTTTTCCATTCAACATAGAACATAGAACATAGAAGGATACAGCGCAGTACAGGCCCTTCGGCCCTCGATGTTGCGCCGACTGAATCCTACCTAACCTATACTAGCCCAATAACTTCCAAATGCCTATCCAATGCCCGCTTAAATGACCATAAAGAAGGAGAGTTCACCACTGATACGGGCAGGGCATTCCATGAACTCACAACCCGCTGTGTGAAGAATCTACCCCTAACATCTGTCCTATACCTACCACCCCTTAATTTAAAGCTATGTCCCCTAGTAACACCTGACTTCATTAGCGGTAAAAGGTTCTTAGTATCTACCCTATCTAAACCCCTAATCATCTTATACACTTCTATCAGATCTCCCCTAAACCTTCTCTTCTCCAATGAGAACAGCCCCAAGTGCCTCAGCCTTTCCTCATAAGATTTTCCTACCATTCCAGGCAACATCCTGGTAAACCTCCTCTGCACTCGTTCTAAAGCTTCCACATCCTTCCTATAGTATGGCGACCAAAACTGCACACAATACTCCAGATGAGGCCTCACCAGAGTCTTATACAACTACAACATCTTTACTCCTCGTCTTCTGTTCAATTGCCCTGATCAGAGACAGTCGTTCCTCCTGACCATTAACTCGCCAATCCACACCTCCTTCTCCCCCATCATGATAAACGTGCCCAAGAAATCTCCCTTTAATCTTCTTTGCACCAAACAAAACATTACCAGAGTCGAGAATGTCATCACAAAAGGAGGTTTATTGATCTCTGTACATGGTGCAAAGCAGAGGATTACGAAAAGATTCGGGAAAAATGTTGCCAATTGTCAAGTGCCAAAACTGTCAACAAGCAAAACAGAAATCCCAGACTCGAGCTTTGTGAATCTTTAGATATTCCTTAGGAAGCGGATTCAGAGGAGAATGAAGGGTGAAATTTCCGAACGAGCAGAGACATTTTAGAAATCTTTCCATTCTTTTGGAGGCTGGTACTTTGACTCTGATGTTCTCCAGACATGAATTGATCTGTGATATTGAAGGATTCTCATTCCTGCACGTCAGGATGTCAAATCTCATCTCAGCTCCGGGGCAATTAGAAAACGCGGAAACAGACAGGACACTGAAAGGCTGGAAGTGAGACGATCCATGTCAGATGATAACTGGTTTCCTGTGTCATACGTCTGTCGAGAGAGGGTGGGATGAGATTATTCCTGTGTGTTCACCGTAAACTTCCAAGGATTTATTTCGGAAAAGTAATGCTAACTAAGGACGATTATCAATATGGGAGGAGCAGGCTGCAGCTTGTATTCAGGGATCATTGACATTGTTGGCTCATCATTCGCTGTGGCAATGTTAGTCAGTGCATTCAGTTCTTCACATACAACTTGCTGTTCTCCCACGACCGAGGAACGGAGCGGCAGCTGGTCTCACACCATTTGTATTCTTTTTGGCCGCATAGTTCTGGGTTTTCACCGAGGTCAGGAATATATTCCTCATAAGGCTCGAAGGGAGAAGCTCCCGGTTTTAGTCAAACTGGTTTCCAGTGACATGTATGTGTCTGCAAAACGTGACATCAGACTTTTTCCATTTTCCTCAATGAAAGCCACAGGATTCATTTTGGAAACATCAAAACAATTGAAGAGAATTTTCATTCTGCGAAGGGCAAGTGAAAGTTTGAATTCACTGACAGTCTGCATTTGGAGAACCTGCAAGACCCTTCAAGTAGTCTTCTCGTTTGGCTGTTAACCGAGAGGCTATATCTACGCATGGAGCCGTCGATGTTCTTATCCATGCGACTCCTTTGCTGTGCACTTTCCGGTTTTTAATAGGGTCAGGGATATGTACCCAAACGGAAACCAAATGCAGTAAGGAACCAGAAATGCGTTTCTGTATTGTTGAATGGCTAGTGAAGGGTTGTGGATACTCGGAACCTAAAACAAAAGCAGAAACTGCTGAAGTAACTCGGCAGGTTTGGCAGTACCTGTGAGAGAAAATAGAGTTCTGAGAAACTCCTGAAGAAGCTCCGAATCGTTGTCTCTGCTTGTCTCTCCCCAGACGCTGCCACATCTGTTTAGTTTCTCCTGCAATCTCTCTCTTTCTTTTTGACTGAATGACCATTTCAACCGTCGAGATTGATTACACAGACCAAACATGTACTGACATTTAACCCTGTCGAAACTGGTGATTGAATTCAAACAAACCGACCTATGATTGCCTGATTGCCTGATTGTCTGTCCATCAGCTCCATAGGAAGGGAGAACTTGAAACCAGTTTAGTTTCGCGCTTCTGCAGTAATAGCCAAGGGGTTGAGGCGATTGGCGTTAAATCCACTGTGGATTCATCATGCAGTTAAGCATTTTGCTGACTGTAATTGAGAGCCGAGAGTGAACTTGAAGAGTGCTTGTTCTCTGCTTTCTTGTTTGAAATTCAAATCGCAGGATTAGGTGAAATGCTTATAACTCAGATCTGGAACGTTCGGAATCTGCAACCAACAGCCTGTCCGGATGGAAAAGGCAGAAAACTCCAGAGCAGCTAAGACCCATTTAGTTATGCACTTCCATCACTGAATACGTTTGCCCCTCTGAGCCGAGTGATGCCAAATGAGATAAAAAAAAACATTCCAGGGTATTGTGTTGGACTGGTGCAGACTTCGTGGGCTAAAGCTCATTTTTGTGCTCGACTCTTCCATGGCCATCTGCGAGAAGCTCAGTTTGTGAAGTAACAGGACATTCTTTGCAAAATGTCCCTCGGCGAGGAATGGGTCGAAGCTACTATGCCCTGAAATATCTGTCAGCCATGTATTCATTGGGACATTTCAATTGGTAACAACTTTACGGTGCATATTTGTGGAATCAGGACATATGATAATCAGGACAACGAGACCGTGATGTCTCACTATCCAGCCGAGAGCAAGCCCTTGCAGCTTACATTCCCTGGCTCTGCTTTTGAAATAAAGATTACTTTATGGATGTTCCTGTGTTATTATCAAACCGCTCATTGACTTTGGGACTAGACGCTCAGAAGAAGCTGGAGGTGTAACATGGACAGAAACAGAACAAGACCAGACGTGCAAGTGTTTAGATTTTGCAGTGTGTCAGTTGATTTTACTGAGGAATGTCTGCTGGGCGCTATCCTGCCAGGTCCCAGGAGACAGAGGGCTTGTTTTGGTGGGATTTGTGTTATTGAAAGTTACACACGCGTGGGACTATTTCAGCGCAGTGTCCATTTCATATTGCGGCTCACTGCAATGGTGCACATTTTCGAGCGAAGTGCCTAGTACTCCTCTCAAAGGCGCCTTTCTCCGGAGAAACGTGCAGACGTAAAGCAAATGGAGTGTGTATAATGCTGAGGAATCTGTCACTGACGGGGACTGTGCCTGCGTGACTTCCTCTGTATGTGAACATGAGAATACGTTCCTCAAAGGGGTTACAACTGTGTGACCAGGTCAACCTTCAGTACGATTGTTATGTCATTTAAGATCACAGAGAGAATCTGATTGCTGCAAACTAGGACGGGAACAGATGGATGTCTGATAACGTGCGCTGCACTATGGATGAATGACCCTTCAGTACTCCTCCGCTACATGCTTTTTTAAACTCGAGGCCAGAGAGAAACTAACCTGACGAGAAAATCGCTTCACAACTTTCCATAACCTTTTTGTTGTCCATTCTACTACCAATTTTGCAAACCTACTTACCATGCTTTCTATGTACCACTTACATCAATTATTTAAATGAAAATAAAAATGAATGTGCGCTCAGCCAATGGGACACCATTGATAACAGTCCTGCAGTCTGAAAACTACCTTGCACCACTATTCACAGCATCTTGCTTTTAAATTAATTTTATTTCCAATTAGAAACCTTATATTGATCTCTATGTGAGCTAACTTTATGAATTAGTCAACCACGTGTAAAAGCTTTAATTAAAGTCCAAAAGAGCAAGGTCTACCACTTTGTCCTTATTGATCTTCTTGGTTACACCCTCGAAAATTCAATCAATTTTATGAAAAACCATGCTGATTATCCCGATTCATTCCTTGTATCTAAAAATTCATAACCATCAAATCGTTTAGAATTGCATCCAACAACTTACCCACGACTATAACCAAACACACAGGTCTATCGAACCCAAGCTTCTCCATGAATTCCTTTCTCAATAAAGGCACAACATTAGCCATTCTCCAGTCGTTTGGCGCCTCACTCGTAATAATAGATAATAAAAATATTTCTACGAAGGGCCCAACAGTTTATTTCCCTAACTTCCCAAAAGTTTCTGGTTTACAAGAGATCAGATCCCAGAAAAAATATCCAACTTTATATTTTCCAGGTCCTCGAACACTTCCCCTTTTCAATGTGAACTATTTTCAAAACATCAACATTTAGCTGTACCAACCATTTCGTTCTCGACTCTATAAAGTGACACCAAGTGAATATTACATGTCTGTCCATCTGCTGAGGTTCAAGGCAAAGGTGAGCTCTTTCATCTTAAAGTGGTGCTATTTGGTATCAAGTTGTCAATGTACTTGCAGATTCTCTTTTGATTATACTTAACTTTATGTTCTGAGGATATCTCATATCCTCGATTGACCTTTATAATATCCTCCTTACGAATGCCCCTCCACTCCTTATATTGTTCGCGAGATTCAGTTGAAACCATGTGTTTATAGGGAAGCTGTCAAATTTTTTAAAAATATTATGACAAGGCGCAAATCTCTTCAATCAGCGTTGTACTTATGGAATACCTGCAATGTCGATATAGGCCATTCGGACCAAGAAGGCCCCATTAATCCTGCGAAGGGAATCGCACCCAAATTCACACTCCTAACCAATTCCTGTCATTCTGCATTTCCCATGACCAAAAACGTCAGCCACACATCTTCAGTCTGGGGAGGAATCACCGGCTGAAACGTAGAGGATGTGCATTCTCCAAATGCACAGTCGTCTAAAGTAGAAATTGAATCAACATCGCTTAGGCTGCAAGACGTGAGAACTCACCACTGAGTCAGCCATTATAAACGGCCTGTCCACCATTCAAAACATATCATCACTGAGATATGGTGCCCAAACCTACTCCCAATGTTCCAAATGGAGCTCTCCAGAGCGTCCTATTGACTGAGGTGTAAACATCTGACCGTGCTTTCCGATTCCCTTGAACTGAACATCTACAATGTATTTGCCTTCCTAAACACCAACTGAAACTGCATGTTAAACATAAGCGAAAATTGAACTTTGAATTCTTTCTGTATCAGAAAATTATCTGTGCCTCTACTCTTTCCACCAAACATATGACCTCACATTTTTCCACAAAGTATGGCAACTGCAACTATTTTTTTTCAAAGCAGTCAGTCCGTTCAAGTCATTCTGCAGCATGCCCACTTCATCAATAACATCCGTCCTTCCACCTATCATTCTGTCTTCTTCAAAGGGAGCAACAACTCCCTCAGTTCCTTTGAAGGGTTCATTCATACATAATTTGAGTGTCTGTGTTACTCCTTACTCCTCTGAACTCCACTAGTCACTGTCTGCCATCCTGGAAAAGACCCAACTGTCTGCCTCCTGCCAGTCAGCGAAGCCTCAATCCATGGCCTCTTATTTAGCAGTTTGCCATATTGCACCTTGACATATGCCTGTGGAAATGCAAGCTGGTCACATACACAGGCTTGACTTCGTCTAATTTGCTCATTACCGACACAAAGCATTCTGATATATTTATCATATGTGATTTATCCTTGACAACCTGTGCTGATGCTTCACGTCCTCTGTAATCCCATCCTTCCAATGACCTTTGATACTGTGTTTGAGATTAAGCTGATTTATTTGACTGTTATCGAAAATATTCCAACTTTGATTTCAGACCTGAATGTGAAGAACAACAACGTTCAATTGCTGTTGAGATATGTAAACACTACGCTGTCTCTGTAGGGTCGATCAGTGAGTGAATCCTTCCATCAATGGGATGCCTCTACTCTCTCAGCAGGGTCGATGAGTGACCTAACTGTTTTTCTGACATGAAGCAGGTAACTGCTTGCTGCCAACTTTAAACCAGATGGTGTACTGAGAGTTGACATGATCGCTTGAACCTATTCCTTACATAAATACACTTGAAACGTCTCTCCCAATTCGAAAGTAACGATGGGACATCAGTTCTACGGAGACCAGAGAGCATTTCCCTCAGGTTATATATTTGGTCGGTCTCGCCGCATGTGAAGATGTTCATGATAAACTGTATTTTGTTCATAGTGATTAATGTCTTTCTTCAGTGTGAACACGTTGATGACACGTTAGTTTTCAGGAACTGGTCCAGCACTTCCCGCAGTCAGGGCACTTAGAAAAACCTGTTAATACTGTAAGAAAGTTTTTGGGCCATCCAGTCGCTCGGACTTTACAGCACTTCCCACAGATTTGAAATTGGCGATGTCTCTCCTCCAGGTGAGCACGTGAACCAGACGTCAAGTTTCTATAATTCTTAATGGACACTTAGTTATGTGAGCATATTTCTCAGAGATGAAGCGCATAGAGATATGACAACATTTTCAAAGTCCGGAGTGATAAAAGGTTTCTCATTAGCATGAGCGTGGTGCTCGGTTATCCAATCGCTGGACGTTTTAAAGCACTTTCCGCAGTTCAGACATTGAAATGGTTTCTCATCACTGAACGAGCAGATGCCGCAGCAGTTCAGAGACACAGTGAATTCCTTCCCACACTCTGAGCAGGTGAATGGATTGCTCCTGATATCAGTGCGTCCATGGGAATTCAGCTCAGATAGGGAAATGAATCCCCACATTTTCACAGTCTTTCCTCAGTATGATTGCAATTGAGGTGTGTAAGCTCTGCTGACAGGTAAAAATCTCGTCCACACATACACAATAAGTAAACGATTTATCTCCCACTGTAATCAGAGCTATTTCCTTTCATGTGAGAAACCTGATCAAGTTGTATTTGCGATAAAGTGCGCGGCTTCATCAGATTTTGTTGGGGAGATTGGTTTGTAAAACTTCCCCTTCTAATATCCTGCGAAATTGATGCTATCCAAAAATGACAGTGTGAAGCGATCTTTCACAAGACTCTAGATTCTGTCTGAAGATATGGTCTGAAAGCAAGGTATTTTCGAAACTAAGAATTGGACCAGAATTTTGTCAGAACCTTTCATGCACACAGCCTCCACCACAGCAGGTAGATATAAACATGATTAACTCCCTGTTCCCTCCAGGTCAAACACTGTCCTGACTTGAATGACATCCAGTATTGTGAGAACAGAAATTTCTTACAATTTAATCGTTGCAAAACTGAGGCGTCTGACTTCAGTCCCCAACTCAAAATCCACTGCCTCGCCACTGAGCCGAAAGTCTGATGCTGGAAAATCACAGCAGGGCAGGCTGCATCCAATGAGCAGTCCATCGACGTTTCTGGCAAGAGCCTTCATCAGGAAAGAGGCTCGTTAACCGAGGGGGTAGAGAGACAAATGGGAGCGGGTAAGACTGGGACAAGTTAACTGAGATTGTGAGACGTCGATGGAGGTGGAGTTAATGATGATAGATCGCAGAGCAGAGTGGAGCAGAATGGTGGGAAGGAAGATGGACAGATAGGACAGTGGGAGCGTCGGAAGACCTGGACCTGATTGAACTTAGCTGTGTGGGACGGAGATTTGATGTGTTCGGCCAGGAGCCAGTGGTGTTGTTTGGTGCGGGTGTCCCGGAGATGTTTTCCGAAGCGGTCTGTAATTAGGCATCTGATCTCCTCATCTAGATGATGGAAGGGACCTGCAATGCCTTTCTCAGGAAGTTAGTTGATGCGGGAAACATCACAGCCTTTAAAGATGACTTAGATGCGCATTTGGAATGACATTTTAATTCAAGACTGCAGACTAAGTGCCGTATTATGAGACTTATGTTGATTTTAGTGTACTTTTAAGGTCCTGTATGATGCCATCATTCAATGATTCTGAAGATAAGTTTCTGAATTGTGTTGCATGTATTTTGAGAAAAATATTACCTAGTAGAAGATCAAGATACTTCAGCTTCACTTTTTATATTGGAGTACACATTCACACATAGAATTTCCCACACGTGTGAATTCGCAATAAAGCTGCACAACATGAGGTATTGAATGACAGAATACCCTCAGCTAAGTGAAGGATATCACGAAGCAGAATGTCAAAAGATATTGAGAGATTTGTGGGATTTATGTCGAATTTTGACAGAATGTATAAATTGTTGTTTAACGACAAATTGCAATTTACATTTGATAACTTCTCGATTTAATATTCATCAGATCTTTGGGGGTATTTAATTGCAGACATAAATCCCAATGGTGTCATGTCATTTAAATAAATATGTTCTCAGAATTTGTTTATTTAAATGACGAAAACAAAAATAAATTGAAGATGGAACCATAATTTCCCTTTGGGAGTACAACACAACTTAAAATAACGTCTCTGGAATGGTGTCGTCAGAAATTCCAGGACAATGCTCCAGTTCTGACAGATTTCAGGAAGGGAGAATAGTCTGTCAGGCAACAAAATGTATCGTCTTGTGGAAAGGATCGAAAAGGTTTACGAGACTGTCCTTGCAGTTGTTGGTGCTCCTGGTAGGCGTTGTAAAAACTGAACAGTATAAATCGCTGAACTGAATCATTCTGATTTCAAAAAATAATGATTTTATTTCCAGTTGCCAGGACAAATGCCCATGTCAAATCAACGTTCTCACTTACTAAGTTTAGATTTTTTTTTCAGTTTGGCGAATAGTCATGTCACGTAAAGCATTGTTTGTTACTCTATTCTGTGTGGAAAGGCTTTGGACTGTGGCCACATTAGTGGAATTTGGATAAGCACCGGTATTTTGTTCGTAAATCTGGATCAGGCAGCTTGGTTCAAATGGGAGTGCACATGCAACACGGGCAGAGCTGGTTTCAGCAAATCGTTCTGGAGTCATAAGTAACGGTCAGCAGAGAAGGAGTTGACCAACACATGTATTTTCTGTCACTAGATATTTGGGTGCGTGATATTTATGAGGCCAGATCATTGGCAGGGGTGTAGAGAACAAGGTTTCCATTATCATGTGCATTGTTGAAGTGTTTGATTGCTTAAAGACGTGTGAGTTTTGCCATTTGTCACAATATGCGCTATGTCGTGGCGCAGAGTCTAATCTGCCAAGCACTGAGGTCCATAGTGGTTTTGCAGCAGATTTTGCACAGAGAATCCAGCAACTTTTTCAAATATGATTTTTCGTGCGCTGTCCTTTGTTATGCTACCCCTTCGTGTTCCCCTAATAACAATGCCCTCCCATGGTCCTTCATTTGGCATTTTTAGTTTTTCTCTATTAATCAAAGATTAGGCATGTATTGCTTGCTGCCGATTTATAGTGCAATTCTTATAAGCTCCGGGGAGAATGCTCGTTAAAGTATTGGGAACTCCAGCCTGTGAAAATGCAATACCTGAGAAGGGGAATTTTGTTTACGAGGACATAGTGTCAGAGATGACCTTAGTAGTGTAAGCCTGAATATCGGGGAGGAGGCTTTTCCTATTCCCAGATAAGATGCTTGATTTGGAAACTGAACATTTGCAACGATCAATGCTTCAATGGTTCAGAGTTTTTGCGTGGGGATTGTGGTGTCGAGTCTAGGACAGTTTGAGGGAGTTACCCGTATTAAATGTGAAAGTTTGTCGAATTGTGTTGGGTATCAAACCTGGGATATGGAGAATGCATTCTTGGCTTCATACTTTCGTGGTTCAGATTGTCACGAAGTTCGGTTGTTTACATGAGAATCGGACTCAATGCCTGATCATTTGTTCATCCACATTGTGGAGGACATTCATTTCGAGATACTGTAGAGAGATTCAGTGCTCTGTACTGTCATTCATTCAGCGAGATTTACAATTCTGGAGGAAATCAGAGCTGTGGTGACTCCAAAACAGAATACAGACTTCTTTAAAATCAACTTTGAGCGGCATGGTGGCACAGTGGTTCGCACTGCTGCCTCACAGCACCAGGGACCTGGGTTTAATTCTCCGCCTTTGGTGACTGACTGTGTGGAGTTTGCACGTTCTGCCCCTGTCTGCGTGGGTTTCCTCCGGGTGCTCCGGTTTCCTCCCACAGTCCAAAGATGTGCGGGTCAGGTGAATTGGCCATGCTAAATTGCCTGTAGTGTTAGGTAAACGGTATATGTATGGGTGGGTTGCGCGTCAGTGTGGACTTGTTGGGCCGAAGGGCCTGTTTCCATACTGTAAGTAATCTAATGTCTATTGTGCGTAACTCCAATTCCGTGTTTTATTTATCCCAGTGCATTTTTATGGATGTTGTGATATATGGGAAACTTCAGCAAGTCAGATTAAGCTATCAGT
The DNA here is from genome assembly GCF_020745735.1 of Hemiscyllium ocellatum. Classification (NCBI taxonomy): domain Eukaryota; kingdom Metazoa; phylum Chordata; class Chondrichthyes; order Orectolobiformes; family Hemiscylliidae; genus Hemiscyllium; species Hemiscyllium ocellatum. Next base: position 2,177,585 of record NW_026867603.1, read on the forward strand.
TAGGTGAAATCAATCGCTGACGATCCCTCCACCATCAAAGATTGTTTAACTGCTGCCTATACTCTCCCGTATGTCTTTTAAAAGTGCAAGCCAGACATTGAGAAAGATTGTGTATCTGTTGCTCAGATTATTTAAAGTTCACAAAATATAGAACAACAATTACCCTCCGGCCATTGCTTACAACCGAGGCTGAGGCAGCGGGATTTTTTTATCAGTAACATCAAGTCTCATTTATTCTTTCTCTCTCCTACAGTTAGTCTCGTGGTGATTGTAATCTTAGCCCGGGGTAAATGTGGTATTTCTGCATGCAGCACGCGTTATCTGGTGGCGATGGCAGCATCGGATCTACTGTTCATTATTTCTTACATGATCTGTTGGCGATTTCGAATTTATTATTATCCACATTGTTTCCTGGGTATCACTCCGGTTTGTGCTGTTCTCACTGTTCTGACCAGGTTGAGTGTTGATTGCTCTGTCTGGTTCACTGTTGCTTTTTCTTTTGACCGATTTGTCACTATTTGTGTTCATCAGATGAAATCTCAGTATTGCACAGTAAAAACTGCTATGGGGGTTCTTTCAACAATTTGCATTTTCTTTGCTTTGAAGAACATTCCCAATTACTTTAAATGCGAACCTGGAATGATCATCAACGGTGTTCCAATGTACTGCTATCCCACTTACACTTATCGGGCTGATCGTCGATGGGAAAGTTTTAGATATTTTGAGACTTTTTTAACACCAATGTTCCCATTCACTTTTATTACTTTTGTCAACATGCTGACTGTCAGACATATCTTTGAGGCCATGAAATTGCGTAAGGGTCTAAAGAATCAAAGAGAAAAAGGGATTGACACAGAGATAGAGAGCAGACGCAATTCTGTGATTTTACTCTTTTCCATATCTGCAAGTTTCATACTTTTCTGGTTGCTGTATGTTTTAAACTTATTCAATGTCTTTTATACCTTGGAGTATAATTCTTGGGAACTCTTTGAAAAAGCTGCCTATGGGCTGCGGCACCTAAGTTGCTGCACAAATGCATCTATTTATGTGGTGACACAAAAACAATTTCGAGACCAGATAATTTATGCGGTGAAATGTCCAATTATCAAAATAATTAAAATGATAAACATATCTACGAAACAGAAAAACAACATAAAAACAACACGTGAGGAATGGACAGAACAAGAAAGACGAGTATCAACGTCATAATTCTGTCTTTACTCATGGATAGTGAATAACAATGAATGAAGCTGGTTAAAGTGCTGTTAGCAATGAGCAACAGTTAAAAATCTGAAGAACAAAATAAAACCGAAAGGGCAATTAAGCATAAAATATATATTCATTCCAAGTAATCACTTCTCAGAGGGTGAAGTGAATAAAAGGAATGAGCTGGCAAAAGGATCGTTGTTCATCGCAGGCCATAAGGTGAACTGCAACTACCGACTCCTGTCCACTCTTCATCATGGAATTCTGTGATTCACGTGTCTGTGAAAAAGTTAAAAGAATTAGTTTTCAAAAATAAAATTGTAACACTACCCTGTGAATGTTATGTGTCTCCTTATTGCAAATTTGCTTCCAATAATAATTAATTTGGTTTCCATTCAGTTCGACGATATCATTCAATTTCGTTATTAGTTCTTTCATTCAATCATCCTGACATGACATCAAAGCCGTGAATCTACATTAATTCGACTACATTTGTCATGATAAAGTCATTTTAATTATGTTTGGGGTTTGTTTTATGTACAGTATACAAGAGAGTGATGGTAGTATTTTAGTGAGCAGAGCTGTCTTCAGAGCAAGTCACCTGTGTTTATTCTTGGCAATCAGAATTTGAAACTCTTTCATTGATCAATATCAAAACGCAAAGACAAAAGAAATTTGATCATCTTGAAATTAAATGTGACATTCATTCCAACACAGCAAAATGTAGAGTATAAGTAGACAGAGTTAACCTCAACTAAACTATTTCCCTGCTTCTTTCTCCAAACATCCTAACTCCGTCCTTCCCACCGCAAACCCACAGAGATGACTCAGGCTCTGCTGCATTCTAAGGTCGGCCTTGGTCCTGGTAGAGGCAGCATGAAGCTATCTGGATGAGTTGAAGGTTGAGTGGAGGGGGCTATTTGAGAGACGGAGCTCGCGGTTTTTCAACAGTGTTCTGGCAGCCCTCACCCCTTTCACCGTGTGAACTAAGCGGGCGAAGTTTCTGTCTGTCTTTGTGTCTGAGTTTGTGGTTAGTGTTTGAATTTCAATCACAGTTTTGATCCTTTAAACTCAACCCCTCCCTGACCTAGCCATTCTTAAAGCCATGCCTTGGAGAAGGGTCTGTTCCTAATGCGACAGACGGAAGGTGAGATCAATGAGAGAGACTAGACCAACTGGAAAAAAATGAGTACTTACTCTTTAACTTTGTCATGAATTTCTTTAACCCTCATTTGTGTCGTGTGTGATATTTCCTCGTTTTGCTCTCTAGCTCTTCCTCTTTCTCTCCCTTACGGGCAGGCACCACTTTCTCCCTATCTTTGTCTCTCAATCTCACTCACACGCTCTATTTCTTTCCCATTTTCTCCCTCACTGACATCCTTCATTGCGTCTTTTTTCACTCTGAACTGTCCGTTGTTCATTTGTGTCTTTTCTTTCCCACTTTCGTGCTTTCATTCTTCTCACATTTCGCTCTTTCGCTATTTGAGTCTTTGAACTCTAAAACTATCCGCTTATCCAATTTTGCACATGCCTCCCCCTTTTAGATTTGCAGCCTTCCAAATATAGCATCTTGCCAGTCAATGACTCCTGCCTAATTACCCTCCACTGTATAGCTTCATCCCCCTATGATACCGACCCTATGTTTTCACCATTTCATACAGACTGTACACAAAACCCACTCTGTTTCTTCAACTGTAAACAGTACACTTCCCCCTCACCATGCACCAACCCGGGAATGGAGGACAAAGTGAAATTGTGCAGAGACTGACCTCTCTTTTGACAGCCGACCACGATGTCATATTGTTGTCAAGTTATACACATGCAACACAAAAACAGTGTCTTGTGTGCAACCAGTTTATGTTCCAAAACTAAAAATCCCTCCTGCATTACTTGGCCCATATCTGTGCTCAACGTTCCTATTCCCGAAGTTAGCAAAATGACTTTTAAATGTTACAACTGCACCGGCGTTCTCCACATTCTCTCCACATTCTCTGGTTCCTTCCAGACATGAAGCCACTCTGTGTAACTAAAGTTGTCCCTTATGTCGTTTTGAAGTGTTTGGCTTCTCACCACAAAATATATATCCTCTGGTTTTGAACTCCCTTACCACAGAGAAAAGATCTTTGTAATGCAGCTTATCTATTTCCCTCATGATTTTATGAAACTCAAAACTGCGATCCCTCAATCAAAGGAAAAATTTGGTTTTTTCAACCCTGTTCTGTAAATCCGTTTTTGTTTCTCAAAATTTCGATTCGAGTTATCAGCTTATAAAACTTTTCTGAAACATCTGCAGTTTAAATTTTGTTGTCCGATGATAGGGAAAACTTAAATGCACGCAATTACACAGAAGAGGCATCATCAATGTCATGTATAGCTTCAGCATGACGCATCAACTCCAAAACAGAATTGTCTACGTAGTGAAAGAAACGTGCTAGTCGCCTTCTTAACCACCGTGTGATACAAGTACACAGAATTGTCTATCTGAGCCCCTATATTTCTCTATTCATCACAATTCCGTGGTCCTACTATCAATTGCAGACGCCCGACTAAAACGAAATATCTTATATTTATTGACATTATACTTCATCTGCAATTCAACAGCCGATTGGCCAAATTGATCGAGATACCTTTGTCATGCATGTTAAGGTCCTTCATGTTTGCATTACACACCTTTTTGAAGTCATCTGCAGACTTACGAACCGTGACTTCGATATTCTCATCCGAATCAGTGAAAAATGGTATACAATAGTGGTATAACATTGATACCATTGGAACATTAACGGTCACAGGCCTCCCGTCTGAAATATAATACTGCATCAATATCCTCTTTCACACACACACAAAAAAAGCATTTTTCATCCAACCAGCAATCTCCCTCTGAATCCCATATGACCTAACAGCGCGAATTTGGCAATCACGTGGAAGTTGTTTCACGGTTTTCCTGAAGTCCAAGTAAACAACGCCAACTACTCTGTTCCCATCAATCTTTTTTATTATTTCATTAAAAAATCAAGTTTGTGGATCACAATCTTCTTCGCTCAAAACCATGCTGACTATTCTTAATATATGTTTGCATCCCCAAATGCATGCAAGTCTCATACTTTAGAACCACCTCCAACAATTTACGTATTGCAGATTTCAGACCTACAGTTCTATAGTTCCCTTGATCCTTCTTACAGAGGTTAATCCAAGATGGAGGACAGGAATATGGCTGGATGTAAAATGGTTATTGTTTTTGAGGAAGTTTAAGTGTTGGGAAAGATTTCCTCGAATTCCAGGAGCAGCAGTTTTTGTTTTATATGCTGTTGCATTATTTGGGAACTTTGCGAAAAATAAGTCACAACAACGGCCCTTTTAAAAGTGAGAGGAACACTCAAAGGCAGCACATGGTCTGAGCATGAGAGAGAGAGAGAGAAAGAGAGAGAGAGAGAGAGAGAGAGAGAGAGACAGATAGCAACCTACATTTATAAATGATGTAGCAGGAAATCTGCTCCGCTACTGCCTTTGCTGTTGAATGCGTGTGTCGATGGACATCGAAGTACATCTGGGAAAATTAAGAAACAGTTAACTTCACAACTGATATTGGTGAAAGCTGTTTGGGAGGTCATAGCACAGAAAAAGAGAAGTGAATAGTTTTAAGTGTGGCCTTAGAGACTTGCAGCAAGGAAGCACTCGTCAATAGCATGTGTTCGTTCCTGATTATATGTGTTCTTGAGATACGTCTCTTAGAATAAACTTGAAAATATGTCTCATAACTATTAAGATAGCATGGAGAAGTGCTTTAGAGAGGAAAAAGACCGTGCTCTTTTCTCTGTCTGCACATTGAAAGAAGCAAAAATAGCCCTTAGGAGAGTGACATGTTCTTTTTCTTGAATGAGGGAGTTTCAGGAGAGTTAACGGGTTATTGAGAACTTAATCTGCAATATATGCCGTTTGTTGTGAATCCTATAATATAGAATTGAACCGTTGGTGTGACAGATGGAGGCAATGAGGAGCGCATAAGTATAAGGGGCTGTGAAGCATGGCTGTTATAGGAAGGGAGGAATGTCGCAGTTGCCATCGCAGAAATGGAGTAACTCCAGGTAGGTAGAGCAGGAGTATACTGTGGCTCTCCACATTCAAAACAAGTATGCTGATTTGGAAAAAGAAATGATTGGGGTGATAGATTCTCAGGGGAATGTCGCACAAACATCCAAGTTTTGCGATCGAGAATGGCTTTACGTGATGTACGTCTGCTTCCAAGGGACCGAATATGTTGGGAGACGACGTAGTTGGAGGCACAGACAGACGTTCCTGATGCTAGCAAGGAAATATCAGAACGTTGTTTTGCATCCCTGGAGCCAGGATCAAAGACGTCTGAGAGAGGGTGCAAAATGTTCTCAAAGGAGAATGGGAAGAGCTGGAAGTCATTGTACATATTGGAAAGATAAAGGGGGCGAAACAGATGGAGGATGCAGAGAATTAGGCAGGAATTGAAAAAGGTGATCTTTGTGAGTTGTAACACCTGGATTTTCCGAGCGTTGTGAGCTCATGACGGTAGAAATAGGAGGATAGAGCAGATTAATGCATTATTTAGAAGATGGTGTATGGGAAAATTATTCACAATTTTGGATAATTGAAATGTCTTCTTGTTATACGTGAATCTTACAAGAAAAATGCAGTGCACCTGGATTGGAAGGGGACGATTACACTGGTAGGGATATTTGTTGCAGGTGAGTGGGAGGATTTAAACTGGTAAACTTGGGGCGGTATCCAGGGAGATATTGAGGAAAGATATCAATCTAAGGCTGGTACAGTTGAGAGAAGGAGCCAGTCAAACAGTCAGGGTAGGCAGTGACAAAGCAAAGCACAAGATAGGGCTGATAAATTAAAACGTATTTATGTGCAAGTGGCAGATGCACTCAGGAATATAGTACTGCGATATCGTAGCAATAACATCAACATGGCTCAGGGATGGAAATAGTGAGGAGTGTAGATGCTGGAGATCAGAGCTGAAAATGTGTTGCTGGAAAAGCGCAGCAGGTCAGGCAGCATCCAAGGAACAGGAGATTCGACGTTTCGGGCATAAGCCCTTCTTCAGGAATGAGGACATTTTGTCCAGCAGGCTAAGAGGGACTTGGGGGAAGGGCGTTGGAGATGATTGCATGTTTAGAAGGTGGTGAGAGGGAGGAAGAGAGCTTCTTCCAGAAAGGCATCCTTGCAAGAGGATTCGGAGTAGGTTAAAATCTTCGAGGAGAAAGTGAGGATTGCAGATGCTGGAGATCAGAGCTGAAAATGTGTTGCTGGAAAAGCGCAGCGGGTAAGGCAGCATCCAAGGAACCGATTATTCGACGTTTCGGGCATAAGCCCTTCTCCTGTTTCTTGGATGCTGCTTGACCTGCTGCGCTAATGTGAAAGATTATCCTTATCTTCCTTCTCAAGATAGTGTCTCTTCTTGAACAATAGGCGTAGTCAGTTCGGTCTCTATTTTACGAGGTTAGCCAGAGCAGCACTTTCATTTACTGTGGGGTTTGTTTTCTAAGAGACAGTGCTTAAATTTGTGTTTAGTTGGCTGTTAGAGTGTGGAGGGCAACTCGAAATTACTTTTAGTGGCCACACTCATGCTCCTGCCCTGAGCCTAGCTGGATGATCCCCTGAAGACAGAATAAGGGAAAGATCGCATGAAATGTATTTTTGGTATTAACATGACCTGAACTCGCGGGTTGATCCCCGGGGCGAGATGGAAGACGGTCGTGGTTCTGAATACTGCTTCTTAAGAACTTGAGGAGTGTTTACAGTGCTTCTTTCGTACTGATAAGTCGTTTGTCTTTGTGTGCTTTGGTTATTTTGTTGCTTTGTTTGCAGGTGCGTTTTTTTTGCAATTCGGTGGTGGACTGATGGGTTTGCGATATCTACGGGACTGATTGAAGCACTGGCCTCTGGTGCAGTTCAATGCTATTCCGCTGTGCAGTCCGGACCCCTTCCTTTAGCCCCCTCGATGGCTATCATAAAGCATCATGGTAAATATGTTCGATGCTAGAATAAAGTAGGAAACTCTCTTGTTCCCCCGGGCTCGCCGGCTGACACCGCCTGGAAGGTGACTGGTAACAGCCAGTATGTTACCCGTTTCACATCCGATCTGTACTGATGGTCACATGACAATTAGCCTTATGGGGGCTCTTATCGGTTGAATAAAATTGATTACTGGCAAACGAACATTGAGTGTGCTTACCGGGATCCTTCCTGGGACATGGGCTACATGTTCGTCTGTCTGGAGAAGTTTAAGGAAGTTGAAAAACGCCATCAGACCCCGAAGACTAAAAACCACTCTCAGCATTCCACTGAAGTTGCCATCCCTTCTAATCCTGCAGATAGCCCCTCCTCTGCCTCTCTACCTTATTCCATCCAGTATCCGAAACATTCCTCCCCTACCTCAGACTCGGACTCCCAGGTTGATGAAATTGCTGCTGTTGTGGTCTCCCAGCTGCACGGTCGGGATGCTGCTCAAGGTGCTGGGGCTGTTGCCTTTCCACACCTACCTGAGGCCTCACTTGATTCACAGCGTCCTAATGCTCGGTCTGCTGGTTCTGATGCGACTGTCCCTTCCAGATGGGAGGCTACTTTCTCCTTTTCCAATGATGGTGCTGCTCTAGGGCAGAGTAGCCATTTCAGCATGAATGTCCGCTTCCAGAGTGCGGTGAAATTCTCCCGGGATATTAGCCATGATCAGCGCAGGTCGTGTGGGAACATTGGACACTGGGCACAGGACTCCCGTATTTCACAGCCACAGCGGGTTCCTCAGCAGTTTTCCCGAAGCAGCTGCAGCCTTTGCCCGCCAGCTACTCATTTGGCGACCCCATCCCACCTGCCCCTGAAGCCTAGCGCTGCCGCATGAGGGAGTTTGCACAGGCACCCTCCCACTTCTCGTCCGAGAATCCCATGATGGACCTTGAGATGGGGGGCTGTATAGTTTCAGTTCTGGTGGACCCCGGGGTCACACATTCCTCTCCACCTCCCTCAGCGGCTCTTCTTGTCAGCTCTGACACTGTTTGCTCTGTCGGTGTGTATTGAGGACCCCAGGAGAAATCTCCGATTCTATCCTTATTGGTGTTGGTCCAGGCACAGCGCCTGACCAGTCTATAATTTCTCTTCCTGCCCAATCGGCCTTTTGGGGCGCCAAACGCCATGCAAATTTAATGCCTCTATTCACTGTTCCCTTCAGTGGCTTACACCAGAGCTTCCTGGCTCCAGTTTGCCCATGCTGCATGCTGCAATGGTTAATCTGCCATCCCTGCCTAACCTATTCTGTCCCTTTATATTTGGAGGCCCCCCGACAACCCTGTGCGTGCCCCTTTTCTCTCCTCTCTCCCGTCTTTACTTCATGCTCTGCCATTCCCCACATTTTACTTCCTTCATTGGATACTACAGACATGTCATTTTCTGCGTGACTTCTACTGCGCTGTGGCGTACTTCATCTACCCTGTGCCATCCTATCCCGCCCTTGCGGGACCCTGCCACGATCTGCCGTCTTCCCTGCACTTGACTGGGCTTTATTATGTTGGGAAACAAGGCTTGGCACGGAGGAACTATTCAATGCAGACCAGCATCCACTGTTCCGTTCTGACACAATCTCCTTCCCTTGGTTGTGGTTAAAGCCCCGTCACTCCCGCAGGACTTGGGGCTAATGGTGTTACTACTGGGAATTGCCGCTGGAATTTCGGCCCCTAGACACGTCCGACCATGACTCCCTGTAGGTTGCGGAGTAAGGACCGGAGGAGTTGTGCATTCTTTGTCGTCCCTTCTCAGTACCTGTGGGTTTTGTACTGTGGGCACCACCGCCCACGCCGATCTGCCCTGTGCTGCTTGGGGCTCTCCCTCCGTCATTGTGGGTGCGACGTTTCAATCAGGCGATCCTAGTCTTCTCATCTCCACCTCTAACGGTCACTGTCAAACCAGGGACCTTCTTGCCGTCTATAAGGCAGTACCATCTGTCACCGACTGCAGGCGAGGAGATTAAACTTATTATTCACTCCCTCCTGCAACAAGGCATCCTGGTCCCTACTCTAAACCGCCACAACACACCGCTCCTCCCCAGCCCGAAACCAGGTAATCAAGGCCAATGGAGTTTTGTGCAGGACCTGAGAGTGATTAACGCCATCATTAGTCCCTGATATTCAGTGGTTCCGGATGCAAATGCAATTCTTACTAGCCTACCTTCTAACGCTATCTGTTTTTCAATTATAGACATTTGCTCAGCCTTTTTCTCCATTAAATTGTCCCCTGAAAATCAGTACCATTTTGCCTTTATTCACGGCGGTCGCCAATATAAATGGACATGGCTTACACAAGGGTATGCTGAGATCCCCACTGTGTATGCCTCTGCAGTGCACCGGATCCTGAAGTGCCTCTGCCTGCCAGGTCACAATACTTTGCTCCAGTATGCCAACGATTTGCCTTTGTCCTCAGACTTGCCTACGGATGGCATTGCAGACACTATAGCACTGCTACACTGGCTGGATCAGGATGGACATAAAGTGTCACTGGAGAAAATGCAGCTCTGTCAGGTGAAAATGCAGTACCTGGAATACGAACTTACTCACAGTCTCAGAGATTTATCTCCGGATCGCGTTGCAGCCAGTGTCAAACTCAATCCTCCTGCTTCACGTACTAAACTGCTGTCTTTCCTGGGCATGGTGAGTTATTGCAGACACTGGATCCCGGACGATCGCATTGTTTATGTGCTTCTCCGTCAGGCTTCCTCACCAAAGCAACCGACTCGGGTGACATGGACACCTGAGATGTCACCAGCCTTTTACACACTTAATGCTTGGTGTCGGCTCCTGCTGTGGGCATTCATAACTATAGGCTGCCGTTTCAGCTTTATGTACACTAAAAAGAGTGGCATGCGACTGGCATTTTGACACAGATGCATGGGGACTTCCGGCGCCCTGTATCCATTTATTCTGTACAGTTTACCACCTGTTGTAATGGGAATGCCTGCCTGTTTGTGTGCTGCGGCAGCTGCCGTTGTAATGATCAAAACTTCCACCCCTATTGTGATGGATTATCCGTGCACTGTTTTGCTGACTCATTCGTTCTCCCTGCTGCTCCATTCAGAAGCAATCCAACATTTTACAGCATCACATAGAACTGTCGACTAGGTTATCTGACCAACCTTACCAACCTGACATTGCAACGTGCAACTGCGCTGAAACAAGCCACACTTCTCCCAAACTCCCATGTTCCACCTGAGGTGGACCACGATTGCTTGAATGTAGTCCAAAAGGATATCACCACCCCCCACCCCGCCCTGTTCTCTCTGAGACCCTATTAGACAACTCAGGCATGATTCCTTTTACTGTTGTTTCCACTTTTCCAATTTTTGGACCTAGGACCAGCAAATTTTGGCTGGATATGCGATCTGCACACCGTTTGATACGATTGAAGCAGCTGTATTGCTGGAAGGGACTTCTGTACAAGCAGCCGAATTGTTTACACTCGTTAGAGCCGGTATTCGAGCTAACAGAAAGTCTCTTAATATTTACACGGACTCCAGGTATGCCTTTGGAATGGTACATGATTGTGGAGCCCTATGGAATCATAGAAGATTCACTCCTTGCTCTGGGCAAGCCCTGCAACATGCCTTGTTCATCAACAACTTTCTGCAGGATATAATGCTTCCCTCTGCTGTGGCTGTGGTTAAGTGTGCGGCCAATACTGCTACAGACGATCCAATATCCCGAGGGAATGCACGTACTGACCAAGCTGCCAAACGAGCGGCTTTACCACCACCACCCCCCCCGCCCCCCATTGTATATGTTCAGCAAGCTCTCGAGACGGGGAAGTCAAAAGATGCTTTAGACCTAGCGGCGAATGGGGTACTGGCCACTCAGCGAGATGCCCATCAGCCGAGAAAAGTGGTTGGGCACGTATAGGGGCTGAAGAATCAGGAGGTTTAGGACTAGTGCAACACCCGAATGGTAGACCCGTCCTTCCCGATCACTGCTGCTTGTTTTGGCACTGGCTGTCCATGGAGTTGGTCGCACAGGAAGACATGTATTAAGGCAAAGCTAGTATTCTCTAGGCTTTGCTGCGACAACACAAGTGCAAGGGTCCTGCTGACTGATATACCTACAGAATAATATTGTTAAACCACTGGCCAAGTATGATCACTTGACTGCCTCCGATGGACCCTTTCATTATTTGCAGATTGATTTTGCCCATATGCCAAATAGGGGTATACATACCTGCTGATCACAGTGGGTCAGGTTTTCGAAATGGGTGGAAGCTTTCCCTACAAGCAAGGGTGATGCTGGAACAGTAGTTAAATATCTCATTGAGATAGAACATAGAACATAGAACAATACAGCACAGAACAGGCCCTTCGGCCCACGATGTTGTGCCGAACATCTATCCTAGATTAAGCACCCATCCATGTACCTATCCAATTGCCGCTTAAAGGTCGCCAATGATTCTGACTCTACCACTCCCACGGGCAGCGCATTCCATGCCCCCACCACTCTCTGGGTAAAGAACCCAACCCTGACATCTCCCCTATACCTTCCACCCTTCACCTTAAATTTATGTGATGTGATTACTCGGTTTGGTGTCCCGAATACTGATGACGAATACTGGTCCTAGGACCGAAAAGAGGAAACATCAGTAAAAAGAATCATGCCTGGGTTGCCTAATAGGGTCTCAGAGAGAACAGGGCGGGGGGTGACATCCTTTTGGACTACATTCAAGTAATCGTGGTGCACCTCAGGTGGAACATGGGAGTTTGGGAGAAGTGTGGCTTGATTCAGCGCAGTTGCGGACTCATGTTACTCCCGAGGTTACAAAAGGTGTTCGTAAAATTCAAGTATGACATGGAAACACCACAGTCTGTATCAGCCCCAGTCCTTGGGGATGGTGGAAATGATGAATGGCGACATTTAAACTACGTTAAACAAGGATACCCAGGACACAGGTTTGCCCTGGTCAGTGGCATTGCCACTAATCCTTTACACTTTCCTGAAACTAATAAATTGAAATACAGACTAACTCCCTTTGCAGTACTCATGGGCCGCCCAATGCCCACGAGCCTCCGAGTCGCCAAACTTTTCACAAATGTGGCACTGCTTCTCACTCATGACTCCCATCTGGATTATAACACATTATTGTGCCAGATCATCACCCACAACCGTGAGTTGGTCAAGGAGTCCCTTCCCACGCCGTGTAATGGCCCCATGCATCTGTTCCACCCAGGGGAATATGTGATGATTAAATATCTCGTCCTCCTAGTGAGCTGAACGGCTGACAAGGTAGAAGGAGTACCTGAGTGCTACCCGTTGCAAAAGAGCAATAACCTGACCAGAAAACACCTGAACAACAGACACCGGAAGCACCAGCATGCCCGCCGGCTATGCACTTTGGGGAGTGACTGTCTGCCTCTTCTCTGTCTCCCTCCTAGCTCTGTACACCTTGGTGAGGTTTGAATGGGACCAAGTGAACAGAGCGAAATCATACTAATACCTTTCTTCACATAACTTATACATGTGCGAAAGAGATTAACGGTTCCCTCTGCTGGGTATGTGCTCAAATTCCCGTTCATTCTCAGGGAGCGATCCCCCTCCAACCCATCCCATTCAACGAATGTGACACCACTGAATGGTGATTAGAACGGAATCCGTCCTCCATGTTTGCCACGATGCGACTTCTGTTTGTGGTCGACACATTGGGCTTTGCCCAGACCGATAATATTCGTCGTCGCTGGAAATCAGCGGGTTATACATTGGACAAGTACAAAGGCTGTTTCCAGTCCCGGCACAACCCCTCTCGTACAACCCCTGCCCTGGTCCTTACGAATACCACGGGTCCTGATAGACACCTAGGAATTATTTGTTTTCAGAGCGACTATCCCGTTGAGTGCTTTGCTGGATACAGCAGTTGCAACTATTCCCTGCTCTTAACCTCAAAGTCTATCAGGTCTACTGTAACATTCAGTATACTCAACCTGAAAGCCCCCAGTAAGACTTCGGATAACACCATTTTTAGAACCTTTTGGACTGGCAACCAGATGGACAGTCTAGGTACCTATAATGGCACCCACTTCTTTTGCGGCCAAAAAGCTGCAATTAGCCTGGGTTGGTAACTGCTATGTTGGGTATGTAGACCCCTTCGTCTACCATTTCCAGTTATTCCCATTCGAGCATCTCAGGGCTCATACTAAAAGAGCTTTATCTGAATGTGAGCAGTTCCTCGCTGTATCCACCCTTTGTACGTGACCGCCGAGCTGACCATTGAAGCCAGGGACCTGGCATCCCTCATAGAAAAGGTAGCCAATGACACAGCCTTAGACTTTAAAGAGATTAATGTGGACATCGCTTTCCTTCTGACGGTTGTCCTCCAGAATCGGATGTGTCTGGATTACCTACTGGCCCAGAAGGGGAGCTTCTGGGCCAATTGGCTCTGCCTGTTACACCTATATCCCTGCTGCCAATGAAAATATCACCAATTTTACTGACCACATCCGAGAGGCGGCCACTAGGCTTCATACTGCCAACTCCCATTGGGATCTTTGTACTTGGATGGATGGCTGGGTGGATCGGGTCTTTGGGAAATGCCATTGTTCAGGGTGTCATCGTGCTGGTTATTGCCCTAGTGGTCATCACGCTCCTGATTGTTTTTCTCAAACAGTGCTGCGCAATCTGCAGCTCATTATTGCTACCCTCTACCCCGCCTATAGCCCATTTAGTTCAGTTTATCTACCTGCTGAGCCCTCGTGTCCCCATTAAACCTAGACTGTCAAGCCCTGAATTTGAGGAGGCTATCAATTCAGAGCCCGAGTGTTACCCGTCTGACATGTAACCTTCCTCCCCGACAAACCCCCTGGTTAGGGATAGATTTGTTGAAGTCTCGGACTTGCTTTTCCGAGTATGAAACAAAAAAAGAGGCATTGTTGGGGAAAAGTTAACATGGTTTGTCCGGAAGCTATTTTCCTAAACGGGCTGTGTCTCCAGAGCTTTGCAAGCTGTGCATTCTTTACGATGAGGAAATGTGAAAGGGAGGCCTTGTTTTCCTGAAGTGACAAGTTCGTGTTACCTCCCTTTGATGAAGGATCAGTGCAGGCTGTAGCACCAGTCAAGCTGACATAGGCTTGTCAATTAGTCCCACACCATTCACGAGGTATTGCCACGTCACGGTCATTCATCTAATTAGGTACATCTCTGCTTAGTGTTAGCAAATTGTGTAACTTGATCAAATGGTGATACCATTTGTTCTGTCCACATGTGGAATGCATAATAGTGCTTTAGCTTTTACCTTAATGATTAACCTCTATTTTCGTGACACATTATAAGCATACCAAACTGTGTAAGGAACGATCAGCTCCCATCTGTTTTCTCAATATAATCATGCAGAATGCTGATGTACTTCAGAATAACACCGATCCACAGTTATGACGGTGAACTCCCCATGATATATCGCGTAATAAAGCAATCGGTTCTCACGATCAAAGTCTCGAGAGTTTACTTCAACAGTAAGTCATGCAAAACAAAACGCCACAACCTACCTAAAGCAACGAGACAGGGATTCGAATCGACGCGTGCAAAGCACAATGCCATAACATCTCAACCACGTCATCCCACAGCGCAAGCTGTGCTTGTTCGCAGCAGATGACATCTGATCTAGTCCACCTACTGTATGGTTGTGTGAAGGATGAGAAATCTTCTCAGCGGCTTTGAATTCGCATCAATACATTATATCTTCAATGCAATTATAACATCAGGAAAAGCCGGACACTTCCATGCTAGTTTGAAAAAGCAGTTGGGATTTATTCATTCCGAAAGAGAATAACGATGTAGCAAAAATTGTGACACATTAATACCTTTGACTCATTATTCGTTCAGTCATTTTCCCGTTCATGCTTTGTAGCTCATCACAGCCCTTTCACTCCTCTTCTGATACATTTCGTTCTTTTAAAACTGAAGAGAGGTCATTCATGGTGAAAACTACTGTCAGTACCTTTCCAGAACCACTCAGCAACAGATCTAGTTCTTTTAAGAACCCCTGACCATTGTGATTCTTCTTAAAGCAACAACACGGACTCATTCTCAATCTGGATTTTAAACCAACATCACAGTGCAGAAAGCTCAGTGCTAACTACCAAAACATTAAAGAAGCTGCACCCAACCAGTGAAAGTCCGCTCATCAGCACGTCTTCTGTCTTGTTCCTTATTCCTTGTGTCAGTGAATTAAATCTGCCTCACAATGTGTCGCAGCATTTCATTTCTGTCCGTTTTTACAGAATTCTCTCTTCACACGGCCAAATGCTGGGGACACTTGCAAATCCAGCGACATGTGTTTGCAGAGAAATAAAGTGAAGGATTCTGATCGGTGACCTACCATGAAAACAGAGAAAAGTGAGAACAGATCAGGTCTGAAATTAATCTAGAGACATTTAAATTGGCCGGCAGATGTTTGAGAACAGAAGTACCAAAAATAAAACTTAGTGACAGAGTAGAGGACAGGAGAGATTCAATATCAAAGAGCGAATCAATAAAACCAGCGGGAGATGTGACTGGAACAAGTGAAGGGAAGATATTGAGAAAGCCCTCTGCATAAATCGACTGTTTCTGTTCTCAGTTTCCAGGATTACCAGATCAAGTCAGTCCCACACTGAATACTTACAATGCTACCCCTCCGCACCCGAGAACATACATTTAATTGATCAAACCAAAACAGAACACACCGGAAGAAAGGTTTTCACTGTGTCTTGGAGATCCTTCAGGGGTATCTCCTCCTTTCTCTCCTGAAATCTTAGTTATTGGACCATTTACGCTTTCATTCTGTTTGCTGCAGACCCACCATCGAAATTCTGTTAAAAAAGTTAAATTTTCGCAGTCTGTGACCCTGAACAGTTTTATTGATGCCAAAGGTTTCATGGCATCTGACTTTTTTAAAAATATCAAAATTCATTGAATTTATGGCCATTGCACTGTACTTGTCTTGTATTCCTCTAGTGAAGTAACTGCGGGTTTCTCTCAGGAACCAGCAACTAGTACATTTGCAGAGCATCAGACGAGCACTAATAATAAAACTGTAATGAAAGTGTGTGATGTAAATAACTAAAAATACATGTACCTGATCGTGTGCATATATGCACACATATACACACATATATATTCACATATTGACAATACACAAACGGTCATACATATCGATATTGTCGATGGTGATGGTGGAAAAGCTGGTGAAGCTGCATTTTTCCACAACCACACTTTTCGACTCTGATCTCCAGCGTGTGCAGCCCTCGCTTTCTCCTCGGTCATACATAGATATGACGCATTTAAACATCGTTCACTGCGAGGGTCGCATCCTGCCTGAAATATCAGACAGTTTAACACATGGAAAATCCAACAGTTTGGCTTTTATGTATTCCTATTTCAGCTGAATATTAGAAGTTGCATTCCACAGAAACTTGTGGTTAAAAATTCCGTTTTAGATGAATTGCAGACATAATAGGAACATTTTGGATAGAATGTCAGCACTAGCATGTGATATTGACGACGAGCAGATGGGATGCATCAAGGATAGTGAAGGAAGTGAGTGTGAGAAGATTGCTCCTCCGGACAGACAGGTTTCAGACGAAACCTGTGACAATGGCGACAGGAGTAATTCATCTTTATGGGAAGAGCACAGAGGGACACCTCAAAATAAAAGAGACAGTTGTCATGCAGAATGGGTAGGAGCTGAGTGAAAGTAAAGTGTCCAATCACAGCCGACAACTTGCAGGAGGAGTCACTTTGAATTCACAAGGAAGGAGATGCACGATGGTTTAAAAAATGCTGGAAGACCAATACTTTATTTTCCACTTGGCAACTCTACAGTCTTCTACTTCAGATGTGAGAAAATCAATTTAACTGTTTTACGCATTGGCATTTGTATTTACCCCAACGTCTACAAAAATGGCTCTGTTGTTCAGGGTCTGCAATCTCACACCATCCATTCTTTCCCACCAATTATCCACTAACAGAGATTCATTCTCCATAATGAGTGTTGTACATTGCTTTGGCTCTCCACGACTTCTACCTCTTTGGTCTTTATTTCCACCTGCCTTTTACTCTTAAACCCTCCTCACAAAATACTTCTCGCTATGGAAGGAAGTCTCAAAGAACTGGAAACGTTAACTCTGATTCCTGTCTGCAGATACTGTCAAATCTGCTGAGTTATTGAAGCAATTTCTGCTTTTCTTTCTGATTTCCAGCATCCTCGGTACATTCAGATCATTTTAATAACACGTTGGTCTTTCTTTGTTTTCCCATTACTGCGTGCCACTGGTGAGGCTGAGCCTGAACAGCAAAAAAAAATAAGAACCAGGAAGAACGCTCCCTCTCTTTACTCTCACACGAGGTATATCGCTCCCAACTGTTGTACAAACTGAATCACTTAGCGGGTTAACTACAAAGACTGAAACTAATGCTTGAATAAATAAACGCTGATTAATACAACGATTAAAATTAGAAATAAGTTAATAAGCGTTAATTCTCAGGGGAATGCAATTGACGTAGGATAAGCTCTGTAAGAATGGCGGTGTGTTTGGCAGAACGAAGGCTTAATATTTTCATGTAAATGATAACTTTATGAAGTCATTTTATAATTCCGATCGGTTGTGGAAAATTTGCAGAGTGAACGGTTTCAAATTCAGGAGCACAAGTCACATTCCCACACATAGACTAACGGTAATTTTACATGTCAACATGATCTTTGCTCAGCAGCAGTTCATCAGCATGCATCAAAAATATGATATTGATAGATATTGTGTTTTCCATCATTTTCTGATTTTGGGATGGCTACAATATTTATATGCAGTAAAATATTAGGAAAATAAGAGTTATATAAAATTTAATTGGGCAGTGATTAACAATATGATTAAGTCCTCATGTTGTGGATAATACGCCACCAACTGAATACAATGCCAATAAAGCATGCAGAGAAACTGAGCGGCCCAGCTGCAAAAATCCCACTGGAAATGGGGATGGGAAGCACCTCTTTCAGCGTGTAGATATTGTGGTGCAATGAGTGAGAGCACGGTTCCTCTATGAGAGTATTGTGGTGCGTGAAATTTCGATGCTTGGTCCCCCAACATTATTTGTAACAGCATCCACTGACATAAAGCAGGGAGAACTGGGACATCAGGCTGATAGCTCCAACCTCAGCTGGAGCAGTTTCTATGGAGGTGTAATGGGGAGCATTGGAACATCAGGCTGCGGAAAAGGATGCTGAGCAAGTTTAATCTGAAGTAAAATCGTTTTCGATCGGACACATGTTTGGGGATGGAGAGAGGATCGGTTCAATGAAAATGATTCATTATTTAAGAAAAATCTTGCAAACATTCAAATCATGAAGAACGATCTGGGCAAAGAGAAATGGAGGTGACATTTTAGCTCTGTGACTTGCCTCTTATGGCTGACACTGCAATGGATTAAATTCGGGGAAATGCTTTGCAGATTTTTCATATATTATTCAACCTCCCATCAATGAGGACAGGTGTTTGCAGGCATCCACAGCTCCTAAATTTAATTCGAATCGGCGCTAATGTGAACAAGTTCGAGGAGTGGATCAAATTTTGGAAAGTGGATTTGAGATTTGTCAGATAAGTGATGATCAGATACGATGGGCTAACCCTATCGTAGACCCAAATACAATTGTTTTCAAAGGCTGTTATTCACATCTTGAGATTAGATATTTCTGGAATTCCTGTATTGTGCAAGCTTTCTGACTTGAGACTCATTATTCTCATGTCCTAGCAATAAGCCATGTGCCTTTGTTTTCCCTTGGATAGTTTGCTGTAACTCAGATAACAACACGAAAGCGGTCAGCATCACCCAAAATTGGAACCGTACTCCGTGTCTACCGTTGGATTTTACTGATTTAGTATATGAATTTCGCCTCATCGTTTATGTTAAGAGGGATCATAGGACTGCAATTTTTTCTCATCTCGTTGAATAAAGTTATTTCTAAGTGAGAGGAAAGGGATTGGTATTTATCAGAAAACATGTCTTTCTGAAATCATCATTACCTGCTTTTACAGATCAAGTGGGAATCTTTTGATAGATTATAAATACATATGTTTGTTTTTGGATTAAGTAACAAAACGTCAGTACTGAAGAAGCGCTGTTACAATCTGAATGAAGCGGCTACGCAGACGGAGGCGGTTGTCTGTTTGAACCCCATGAAGATCCGTTTTGTGTTTCACTTCCCACAGTTGAGCCATTGAGCATTGACTCAAACAATGGCCAAACCACATCTTAGGTACATTGTTCCCATAAAAACGTGAAAGAAATGTGCTGCATACAATCAAAAGCACGATGGGGCAACAGCCCCAGAACACAAACTCCACCATTACTAAAAGCGCGGGAGTCGAATTGCCCTTACACAGTATGATTCTGACGTAATGTAAAATGTTCACTTTTGTGCTGGAATCAGACGTGCTACCAATGCACTACTATCTTACAGTCATGAACTCCATGCTGCGCAGGATGAAAGGAAGTGACTGTGCCCAAATGAAAAATTATTACAAAGGAAGTCGAATTGTCATGCGATTTTCATTTCGCTTCTCCCCACTCTATTTCCCAGGCTGCAATCGTCTTTTTGTTCTCTCCTCCATTTGTCTGTTCTCTTGGCTCCCTCATCGTGCTCGCTTCCACTTCATTGTTTCAGCATCTCTCTTCTCGTCCTATAGATTTTTCTTCAATACATTCTGCTCTGTGCTGGAGCGATTAATTTCAGTCGAGATGTCACACTGCAGATACGGGTGATATCATCGATTCTCCTTCAGACACAACGAGAAAAAACGATTATGGTTCTGGAATTGGGGCGGAGAACAGATTCCTATTCAGATGTACTCATACATGTTTCACGAATATAATGATAAATACTCATAGAATGACAAAACAGGTGACTGACTGCACTCTTGCATTTCGATCACGAGCAACCCAATGTTCTTGGTTTCAAAGAAACTAAATTTGTATTTCTCAGCTCATGGAGCAGCACATGGGCAGGAATGCAATGGATAACGCGTCTGAAATGATATTAGAAAATCGTCGGCTCTTCTCTGGCTCGAATGTAATTCACAATTTCTTGTTACATACAAAATAATCTTTCTCATCGCCCTCATACCGAGATGACGTTTGAATTCCGATTATGCAGGAACGAGAATCATTTCACGACCTCACATCAGTAAATGTCATCAAGAATATCAGTGTCAATCTCACAGTCCAGTCAGAGGAGGGTAAACTGCAATCGTCAGTCAAGTTGTTCATGACCACCTTTCCATTTCCCAAACACAGCAGGCAGGAGTCTGAGACGGTTGGCCTTGGGGTACGTTTCTCACTTAGCCTTTCTTCTAAACTCGAGATTCGAGCAGTTGCGAGTTCAAATCCGAAACAAACCCTCGTTTCTTGACTTCAATGTTGAAAAAATGCGGCATCAATTTGCTCAAAACGGATTTTCGATCAAAGACATGGAGCTCTCTGAAAAAGGAGTTGGCTAGAATTTCGATTTCCACGAATACTGTGAAGAGAAACACTTGTTGAGATTGCTTGCCTGCGCAATCCGACTCTGAATAAACCCTCCAGCTGCATTATTGCTCACTTCTGAGTGTAAACTTCAAGGACCGGGGAACTGAAGTGTTTGGAGCCAGCGGTGAACAGGCTGACAGGAATGGTACCATGCACGTGAAATATCAGCAACGGGAGTTCGGGCATTTCTCCTTGGAGAACAGCAGGCTGTCAGTTGGACAGTTTGAAATTTTCCAAAACATGGAGGGGTCCGCATACACGAAATAAATTTGTATATTTCCTCCGACGCCTGAAAGAATCGAGAATGAATAGCCGGAGCATTAAAGTCATGCGGAAAAGAAGTAAAAGTGACATGAGTAAAAAGTTTTCCCTGCCTCAGATCCACAAAATGGACAAAAAGGAGTTAGGCTGATGCTCCCTGGAAGATGACATAGATAGAGTGGAGTCAATCTGTTTTTTCATGAGTGAGTTACATTGACAAATTGGGGTCAGTTTGCTCTACCCTTAGTGATTTAACTAAGTCAGTCTCCGTTTTCCCTGAGAGAGTTACATCGACAGAATGGGGTTAGTCTGTACTTCACTGCATGAGTTACATTAACAGAATGGGACAGTCTGCTCTTCCCTGGGTGAGCTACGTTAACTGAGTGGGGCCATTCTGCTCTACTCTGGGCGACTGTCATTGATAGATTGCTGCAGTGTGTTCTTTCCTGGGCGAGTTACATTGACGGAGTGGGGTCTTTCTGATCTTCCCTGAGCGAGTTACGTTGACAGAGTTGGTTTAGTCACCTCTTCCTTGAGCAATTTCATTCCACAGAGTGTTTTCAGTCTGCTCCTCGATGAGTGAGATACATTGTCAGAGATGAGTCAGTCTGCCCTGCTCTGTGCGAGTTACATTGACAGAGTTGGGTAAGTCTGGTCTTCCCTGGACGAGTAGCATTGACAGAGTGTGGTCAGGCTCGTCTTGCCTGGGTGTGTTACATTGGCAGAATCGGATCAGTCTGCGCTTCCCTGAGTGAGTTTCATTGACAAATTGGCGTCAGTGTGCTTTTTCTGGGTGAGTTACTTTGGCAGACGTGGGTCAATCTGCTCTTCCCTGGGAGAGTCACATTGACAGTTTTGGGTCAGTCTGTTTTTCACTGGGCGTGCTACAACATCTTCTCTGTTTGAGGCACATAGCAAGAGTACCGTCAGTCTGCGCCTCCTTGGCGTCAGTGTGCTTTTCTTGAGTAACTTACATTGACAGAGTGGAGTCAGTCTGCTTTTCCCTGGGTGAGTTACATTGACAGAGTTGAGATAAACTGCTACTCCCTACATGAATTATATTGACAGAGTGTGTTCCGTCTGCTCTTCCTGAGTGAGTTACATTGACAGAATGGGGAAAGTCTGCTCTTCACTGTGTCAGTTACAATGAGAGAGTGGCGTCAGTCAGCAATTCTCTGCGTGAGTGACGTAGATAGAGTGTGGTCAGTCTGCTCTTCTCTGGTTGAGCTATATAGACAGTATGAGGTCTATCTGCTTTTCCTGCGTGAGAAACTTTGATAGGTTGTCGTCAGTCTCGTCTTCCCTAGGTGATTTGCATTGAAGTTGTGGGGGTCAGTCTTCACTTCCTCGTCGAGTTACATCGACAAGTGTTGTCATTCTTCTTTTCCCTGGCGGAAATATCTCGAGAGAGTGCAGTGAGTCTGCTCTTTTCTGCGTGAGTAACATTGACAGAGTGGAGTCAGTCTTCTTCCCTGGGTGTGATACATTGACGGAGTGAGGTCAGTCTGCTCGTCCCTCGGTGAGAGAAATTGAATGAGTGGAGTCAGTATAATCTTCGCAGGGTAAGTTACATTGACAGAGTGGGTTCAGTCTGCCCTTCACTGAGTGCATAATACAGACAGAGTGGCGGCATCTTGATCTTCGCTGGGCGTGTAACATTGTCAAAATGGGGTCAGTCTTCTCTTCAGCGTGTGAATCATATTGATTGCGCCGGGTCAGCCTGGTGTTTCCTGAGTGTGATGTACTGAAAATGGTGGGGTCACTGTGGTCTTCACTGGGTGACAAATACTGACTGAGTGGTGTCAGACTGCAATTTCCTGACTGAGTTACATTGACAGGGTAGGGTCATTCAGCTGTTTCCTAGAATATTTACGTTGATGCAGTTGGGTCATATTGCTATTCCGAATGTGAGTTACATTGACAGGTTAGTGTAACTCTGCTCTTTCATGGTCGAGTATCATTTTCAGAGTGAGGTCAGCCTGCACTTCCATGGATTAGTTACATTGTCAGAGTGCAGTCAGTCTGCTCTTCTCTGGAGGAGTTGCATTGAGTGAGAGGGGTCAGTCTCCTCATTCCTAGGCAAGATACTTTGACAGCGTGGTGTCAGTCTGCTCTTTTCTGGATGAGTAACATTGAGAGAGTTGGGTCAGTCCGCTCTTCTCTGGGTGAGTTACCCTGAGAGATTCAAGTCAGTCTGCTCTTTCCTGAGAGACTAACATTGACCAAGTGACGTCAACCTGATCTTTCCTGGGTGAGTTACATTTTGAGCTTGTGGTCAGTCTGCGCTTGCCTGGGCGGCTTTCTTCGACAGTGGAATCATTACACTCTTCCTTAGGCCGGTTACATTGACAATGTGGGATCAGACTACTCTGCCCATGTTGAGTTAGATATGAAAAGTGTGGATAGTCTGCTCTTCCAAGAGTGAGTTATATTTGTAAATTGAGGTTTGTCTGCTCTTCCCTTTGTCAGTAACATTGGGAGAGTGGGGGTCATTCTATTCATTCCTGGGTAAGTTACACTTATAGATTGGGTTTTGGCCACTCTTCCCTGGATGAGTCATATTGACAGTGTGAGTTAGAGTTTGCTCTTTTCTCGGCAAATTACGTTGACATAGTTGAGTCAGTCTGCTCTTCTCTGGAGGAGTGCTTTGGCATAGTGAGGTCAGTCTGCTCATCCTTGTGAGAGCTACATTGACAAAGTTGTGTCAGCCGGCGCTCCTCTGGTTGAGTTACATTAACGGTGTGGTGTCAGTCTGCTCTTTCTTATGTGAGATACATTGACAGAATGGTGTCAGTTTGTTCTTTCCTGGGTGAATGACATTGACAAAATGTGTCAGACTGCATTTCCCTGCGTGAGTAATATAGACAGAGTGGGGTCAGTCTGCTCTTCCCTGTGTGAGTTGCATTGAAAGAATTGGATCAGTCTGCTCTTCACTGGTCGAATTCCATTTGCAGAGTGGGGATACTCTGCTCTTCCCTGGATGAGTTACATTGACAGAGTGGCGTCAGTCTTCACTTTCATGGGTGAGTGACACTGACAGACTGGGTTCAGTCTTATCTTCCCTGGGTGAACTACAAGGACAGAAAGGAGTCGGTCTGCTCTTTCCTGGGTCAGTGACATTGACAGAATGGGGTCAGTCTACTCTTCCCTGTGTGAGCTACTTTCGAAGAAATCAGCACATATTGGATAGTGGATTCAAAAGGGAGTAAAAAGTTGAGGGAGGAGAGGAACTTGGAATTAAGGCCTGACTGACAAAAAAGATACCACTCCGTAAATGTTAAAGATTCATCGTAGAATGCCAAAAAAACTACTGTAAACCAGTTCGCCCCTGAAGCTCCATTGCCAACGGAAAGCAAAGCAAAGCAGACAATTGCAATTTGTTTCAGGATTTAAGCATTTAGCATTGAAATGGAATGACTACGAGTAGGAATATGCCATTCAGTACTTTGAACCTATTAAAGGAGAGTTCTCACAGTCCAGATCGAATGAAGTTCAAAAGCTGTTGATTGCAAGCGATTTCATTGGAAGAGAAATTGACTAGTCCAATACAGAAGGGACAGTCTGTACTGGTCGTTCAAGGGTTCACTTACCCGAGCTGAGAATCAAGCCAAGTTTTATGATAATCCTGTACAATGACGTTAATTAAATGTAGGGCGCATTCAATGCATTTGCTCATTAAATAATCCCGTTATGACAGTGATAATTGCAAAGCAGTTATCAGAAGGATGTTCTAAATATAGATGCAATGTGGCATCCTGGCAGCATCAGCCAGTTCTTAATAGGATCAGGAGATTCCAGCACTCTTCAACGGGAGGTGAGAATGTCCCTTTTATAGCAGTAAGGTGTTTCCACTTTTTCTCATCCGTGAGCGAGGTATTCTGGTGCCTCTCCATCTTTCCTTTCCTTTGCGTGGCCTTGGTATCACTCGGGTGCGAGACTGCCCTTAGGGCTTTGAGACAGCTATGCTGCTCAGTTTCTGGAAGTTTATTGTTAGTATGACTTCGGAAGTGTATTCACTGGTCTGTGGGTGACTACGGTCATATATATATCCCTTGACAGCTTGTTTGGTCACTGCTCAGGCATTCTGCGTGTTCTTTGTGTGGTTTCCACAGGCTTGATTTCCTGTGTTGTTTGTGGCCATGATGTGGTTAGGCAGGTGCAAATTTCGTGTTGGGAGTGGCTCAGCAACCGAATGATATCCCGCGGTGTCTGAATCCCAATTAGCAGATGTCGTTTCAGGAGTAAGGATGCTCCCCCAGTTGACCTGTACAAGCTGAGTGGTGAGGGGTGCAGAGAGCAGGAGTTCATCACAAAGGCGTGGACAGCACAGTCGGATGGCCTTGGCCAGTGCCACAATTCCGGCGATGCTACCTTCTGCTGTGGATAGGCGTGCTGTAGTACTTAGGAGCAGAGATTCAGTGCACTGGCTCCAGCCAGCACCCTTTCCAGATGGCTGTGTGATTTTAAAATAGATGGATCCTGTTGGTGGCCCTTGTTTAGTGGCGTCAGTAATTGCCAGGGTTGGAGATTCATGTGACAGGCTAAAGGCTGGGTAAAGCCACACTTTAAATTTGGGCATGTGGTACCCTGAAGATCTCCAAACGGCTGAACTGTTGTCCCTGTAGTTGGTCATTGCTGGAGGTATTTTGAGTGATGTGACCTCAAGTTACCTGTCTGGTTCCAGCCACTAATTCCCATGTCAGTGACATTGAAGGCGATAGAAACTGAGGCATAGTTCCGCTGAAAGAGCACGGGGACCTGATTGCAGTCCCAGCAGCGAGCCTGATAAAATCACGGAGCATATCCATGAGCCATCCTCTGGAAAGTCTTGGCCCGCAAGTAATGGTATTTTTTTTTAAATGTCTCACCCCTTGTTCCTGTTTACTGGCAAGCCACAGTGGCATCGTCAGACGGGTGAGGCTGAAGGCGATGATTGTGAGGGCTGTGGCAAGCAGCTGGAACTGTCTTCAATGATCCCAGTGGTGACATCTACTGTCTGTTCCCTGTTCACTGGAGGTGGAGATCGCTTGCAGTGGGTGGCTTGTGTCCATTCGGCCGTCCTTCCACTTTTACGCTTGTTCGGTAGTCAGCAGGATTAGATACTGGCCTTTCCAGCGAGGGGAGAGAGAATCATTTTCCAGTGACATTATCTTGACATTGCCCCCGGTTCCAAACAGATTAATATGGGAATTGTTGGAGTATGGGCAACGAGGCTCTGACTTCGACGTGTTTTACATTAATGCTCCTGCTAAAGGATAATTCCTACGTAACTCAGCAGAGCATCTTGTATCAGGAGAAGGGCGGTGGTGAGGGGGGCAGAGAACAGGAGTACATCACAAAGGCGTGGACAGCAGAGTCGGGACAGGTAGCAGTGAGCAAATGTCACCCATGCACACCTCAAACAGGGTGTGCCCAGTTGTGCCTGGTCACATATAGAGTTAAAGGGATGGCGGTAAGGCGTCTGGCCAGATAAGTCCTGTGTCATGCGTGATCTTGGTCCGTGTCGTTTTAAGCGTGCCATTCATCTGTGCGACCATGCCTGATTACTGCATGTGGTAGCAGTTATGGTGTCGTCAAGGTATCCCTCGTGCCTCGCTTATACCAGTCATTAGAGTAGCAGTGAAGTGAGTCTCCCTATCCATGTCTAGTTGACTGGGAACCCAAGAATCTGTGCTTGGAATTCCTTAGGAGGCATTTTTCCACTGTTTGTGCGTCGTCCTTTCTTGTGGGGAATATCTTCTTTCATTTACGGAACATGTGGATGATGACAAGGATGTGTATATAACTCTGCTTTGACGGATATGAGCAAAATCAATTTGCAAGTGGTTTAATGGCCACTCAGGAACTGGAAAGTGGTCATACCTGGCGACGGGACGTCCAGCATTGCTCTTCACGCAACAGCAGGGTTTGGGCAGCGGCAGCGAATCACAGTGCTTACTACGTTTGCGTAACAGCGTGTGTCATGCTCCACTTGCAGGTATGGCAGACACTGTAGGCTTTTAGGGCCTGTGTGTAGGTTGACTCTTGGGTAAATGTAGTGGCAATCAGCGTGTACATGAAGATGTAGGCAAGCTGACAGTGTGACCGCAATGCGGATCCAACTGTCCTTTTCTTGTGCTGCAGCATCCTGTTAAGCAGCTCGCACTGCCTCCATGGCGTCTGGGAATTCTGGGGCCGTCGCTATTCTGGGGGACCTGCAAGATATAAATTTTGGGAAGCAGTGCGGCTTCCCGGGCAACTGTGTCAGCCAAGGAATTTTCGGGCATGGCAGTGTCAGTGGCAGAGATATGGGCAGAGCTTTGAATAACCGCTAGGGCAGAGGTTAATAGAACTGCTTGCAGGAGGTTGCAGGCCAGTGCGTTGTGCTGCAGTGATCTCAATAGCAGAAGTAATGAAATGTCTGTTTCGAGAGTGTTCCGAAATCGTGGACAGTTCTGAAGATGTACTTGGAGTCAGTATGAATGTTGGCTGTCTGAAGCTTTGCAGTGATGCAGGCCCGAGTGAGCGCAAACAACTCTGCAGCTGGTGGTGATATGCCATCTGGTCGGGCAGCTGATTCCAGGATTAAGAAACAGGTGATCACGACTTACACTGCCAGTCTACAATGATCCATCCGTAAAGAATATGAGAACTGGATTGTCTAAAGCTGTTTCAGAGAGATCTGGGCGCGGGTGTCTGCATGCTGAAAGAGGTCGAGATAGTCGTCCGCAAAGGCGTTGTGAGTGAGTGGGAGCAGGAAGGCAGGGTTCAAGGCAGGGGCACGCTGTCGGACAAGTTAGCTTTGGACAGTAAAACAACGTCATAGCCAGTTCTCCAGACGGCAGTGAAACGTTGTATTCGTTCTAAATTTAGCAGGAGGGAGACCGAATGGGGAAGCAATATAGTTCATGGGTGATCCAGCATGATGTGCGTACTGTTACTGCCGCTGATGCCACAGCTCTCAAACATGCTAGCATTCCCCTTACAACAGACTGTAAATGTACAGTGTAAAAAGCAAAAGGGCGTCGGAGATCCAAATGGAGCTGCATTAAAATTCCGGATGCATACGATTCGGAATCGTTGCCATAGATGTAGAAGGACAGAGTGTATTATGGGACCCCCAGAGCAGGAACGAACACGATTATCTGTTTTAAATCGGTGAATGCCTTTTACACTTTTGGCATCCAATGCACTTCTCTGACTGCTTTTGTAAAGATGCCTCTTGTATGGACTCGTCAATGGCACGGTGGTCTAGATCTAGTGCCTGCCAACTGACCATTTCCAGGAATGGTTGTAGCTGGATTCTTGTGGCTGAGCGGGGGGAGCTGAGTAATGAGCGCTATTCGTTCTTTGGACAGCTCCTGAGGCAATGTGAGAGTTTGTATTCCAAGTACTGTACTTTGAATTGGCAGAGTTGTATTTTCTCCATTGAAACCCTGTGTCCATCGTTTGCGAGACAGCAGAGTAATGTACACTGTTCCGAAGGTATCATTCAACCGAGGTGAAGGCCAGTAACAAATTGCCCATCAAGGGCGGTGCTGTGGCAAAGTCAGGTATTGGGTGGAGAGAGTGTGACATATTGCAGCAGCATCGACCATGGGACTCTTTGTGTAAGTCTGGGATGCCAAGTCCATGCGTACCACCAGCCGCAATACATAATTGCAAAAATGCACTGGCTCTCAGAGGACTATTTAATAGAGAACAAGGCTGAGCAAAAGTCGATCACAGAAGAACAAGTGACAGAAACAGGGATATGGATGAGTATGGCGTTCGTGTGAGGGACCACTGAAGGTGAGGTAGCATCAATTGCATTGACAGTCCTCAGATACTGGACAAAACGCAACCTCCCTGGTCCCTCGGGTTTTGGAACTGGCAGGATGTGTGTATTGCATGGAATGGTAGCAGGAATTAGGAAAACCTTTTGTCGGAGGGAGTCAATAACCAGCTTGATCCC
This sequence comes from Hemiscyllium ocellatum, assembly GCF_020745735.1. Taxonomy (NCBI): domain Eukaryota; kingdom Metazoa; phylum Chordata; class Chondrichthyes; order Orectolobiformes; family Hemiscylliidae; genus Hemiscyllium; species Hemiscyllium ocellatum. The sequence continues at coordinate 2,206,526 of NW_026867603.1, forward strand.
TTCTATTGCTGCTAAAGACAGTGAGCATTATCTTATAAACGTCAGGATGGCTCGCTGTTTGAGTATGACAGCGTGTTGTGGGGCGAAAATCACTTGGCTTGCATGGTTGGGGTGCAGAGCACACAGTAATGCTAGACGATCAGAGAGCAAAAGGGGATTTTTGTAGGAGGAGGCAGTGCTTGGGTTTTGGGTGGTAAAAATGGCCTGGAGTGTAGTTGGAGTAGAGTGCAAACAAAACTCATTCTGCCCAACATCTGCAAAGGAGACGTGGGTCTGACTGAGAGGAGGTCGCTATCTTAACAACATCGCCACCAAGGCTTAAAATTTTGCCTGTGGAGAGCGTGGGTGGGTGTGGTGGGGGGGTGCTTGGGCGATATTTCATGGTTCTGGACCAACACAGTTTCGCCCAGTGTCCCAGTTTCCTACTATTCCAGCTCTGTCTCTTTTGAATACCCGAGTTTCCGGCGCAGGTGGTGTACCTGAGGTGATCCAATTAAGTGTTCCGCAGGATTGCGCCAGTTTGTATTGTCATGGAGAATACCCACTCCGGTCCAAGTTGCTATGTTCAGTTAAAGTGTCCACCAGCTTGTCATTTATCAAGTGAGATTGTGCAACGTGAAAACGAGTGCATATGTCGGATCTGTGCGGTAGGTTTTTCGTTCTCTGCTAATGCAATGTCAGTCGAGGAGTGCCAGACCTCCCTAAAGCGGGCAATGTCATCGGGGAAGGGCTCGTCTGCTCTCTGCAGACACCGGGTAACATCACAAAGTCGGCGTGCTGACATGGACTGGCAATAATTGCACCGCTCACCGTGCTGTTCAGCCAGTTTTCCCAGTCTGCAACGGTGCCCCACGGTTGAATGGGAAATCAACAGTGGGATAATGGTTGCCCAGTGGGTACCATGCGAAAGTTGCAATAGGGTCTGCACATCTTGGGGCAGACAGTGGTATTTAGAGGAAATTTGGAGTAGCAGATTGTAGAATGGGGCAGTCACTTCAACTGGTCTGTGGCATCTTGGAGAATGGCCCAGACCTTTGCATTAGTCCAAGTATGATCTCGGGAGTGAACCCTTTCATGATGACGGGGAATCTGGCAGCTCGTTCCTGTATTTTAGCGCAGCATTCGCGGTACATGTGTGTCTGGCGTTATCGTTTGTGATAGGAAGCGGGGGTGATTTAGACTGCCCAGAGGCCAATGTGTCCCACTGCGGGCTCAGGGTGGGCTGCGCAGTAACAAAAGAAATGCAGCCATTTCCTTCAGCAACTGGTCTGGCTCTGGAGCCAGTATGTGAAGTTTCAGATTCTTTAGGAATTAGGGTAGCGTGGCCGTGTTTGGAGTTATTGGGATCTCCATTGTCGGTTGTTAGTGCAGCTGTCTTTCGCCTTAGTGATCTGATGCTGCTGACAAACTTGTCGAAATTTTGCAAGACACTGCAGAATGTAAACATGTCCAAGGATGGGGTCAACGTGCCCACCCGTAATGACAGTCATCCAATAATCAATCTTATCCAATTTAAGTGACACCACCCCCGCACTCTTAAATATGGACAATTTCCTGGCGGCCAGGTGTAAAGGTGCCCTCGAAACGGGATAAGGTAACCACTGTCCTATGTCTTTTAGCACGTTGTCAGCCGGTGAACCACGTGTAACAAGAGCATCACTGACATTTATTTTGAAGTTCACGTATTTACACGCCTCCTCCACGTCGTATTGTTCAACTTAGGCCGTGGGTCGTTCTCAACCCGTGGCTGGGGTTGCCCATCTCCCACAGCTAGCACTTCCCAGCAGAGGGTGGATTTCCCTGCTCCCATAGCGTACTGGACGTCCTGGTTTGACTGCCCATACTGCACTTCAGCTTTCGAGAAAAGACAGAGGGAGCACTCACAGAACACGCAGGCAGTGAGTGATTGACAAGTCAAGCAATAAAAGATAATTGAGGGTGTAATCGCTGACCACACTTTTAACAAACAGTTATCTGAATGATTAATACAATTAGACGAGACACCTGAAACTGACAAAACAATCACTCAGCAGCGACAAAACAGACACATCCAAAACAAGCACTCAAAAAATACAAGACAGAAAACAGTGAACTGGGGTGGGGGTGGGGGGCAGTCAATTTGCTTCGAGCTGAAGATCTTTTAGGATTCAAACGAAAAAAAATAATCAGCGGTCTCTTATTCTATTTTGCCTGGCTTCCCTTGTCCGTCCGTCTTTCCCCAATTGGGTAAAAGATTAGTTGATCAATTTCAGAGCTAACAGGTCTCCCTTATTAGGTGGAGTCCACGGTTTCTCACCGCTGAATTGGCGCAGTAGGTAGATTAGAATTGTGCCGACTCTCCTCAGGCGTTCAGACTTTTGCTGGAGGTATGACCCGCTGGGCCAGGACTGGCCACCAGGTCCGAATCGGGCTAAAGTTAGATCAAAGGTTGCTTACCTGTGGATATTATGGTTTGTCAAAACTATACCAAAACTTCGGAGAAATTAGCTCAATAAAGCAGAGATCACAAAATACAGATCGGAAGTAAATTAGCAAGTAGCTTATTAGTACGTCGATATCATGGAAGATAATTTGACCAAGGTGAAGCAGAACAGACGGTCTGTCCAGGTCGGCGAAACTCTCTTCCCCGAGATGAGAATCAAGCCAGGTTTTATAGGAATATACTACAATGCTGATAGTTAAAAATAATGAAAATACAATGGACTTGATTGTCAAGTAATCAAGTTAAGATGGTGGTAACAGCAAAACAGTCATCCGAAGAATGTCATGACTGCAGATACAACCGAGCGTCCAGCAGCATCAATCAGTTTTAGAATTGGATGAGAAGATTCGAGCTCTTTTCGTGGGTTTGTGAGAATGTATATTTTCTTGTCAGTAAGGTGTTTCCATTGCTGCTCTCCAGTGATGAGCAAGGTTTTCTGGTGCCTCTGACTCTGATCTGAGTTCGTGTGACTTCGGTATCATTGAGGTACAAGACTTCCCTTAGGACTTTGGGACAACTGTGTTTATCGGGTCTCGGAAGCTTATTGTTAATTTGTCTTGGGAAGTATATTCCCTGATCTGCGAATAATTGTGGTCATGTATGATTTCCATTGTCAGACTGATCGGTCAATGCAGAGGCATTGTGGGTGTTCATTGTATGGCTTGGACAGGCTTGAGTTTCTATGTTCTTATTAGTCACGCTGTGTGTCGGTCAGGTTGCAGATCCTTTCCCACACTGTGGAAAGAAAAAAACTTTATGATCTGAAAAGGTGTTAAATTCAAAGTTCTAAATTCAACAGCAACCTGTTAAGATGCAGATAAGGTATTCAGCTGTTCCATGGATGGGAAGGTATTCACTTGAGGAATCAACCTAATATCATGCAAACGCCTTCATCACAGGGAGAGAAGCTTCGTCTGCTCTGTTTGTGAAGGGATCAACTTCACAGTCCCGCCTAATATGACCCGGTCGACTTGACACTGGAGAGACACCATTCGTCTGCTCTGTTGATGAGAACGAATTTATTAAATCAGCAAAGCTTCAGAAACGCAAGAGTGTCCACACTGTAGAGAAGCTTGCACTGAGTGTGGTAAGGGATTCACTTTGTCATCCCTATTCAGTGAGCACTTTCAAATTCACAATAGCGAGAAACGTTTGTGTGGGAAGAGATTCACTCTCAGCAGATATGGGCTTGTTCCCACAAATCATAATACATTTCAGTATTCTAACTTTGAAAGAGATTTCTGAGTAGCAATGATTTGATGAAATACCAGAATTAGAATCTCTACGGTGCAGAAACAGGCCTTTCGGCGCAACAAGCCCAATTCAACCCTCCAAAGAGCACTCCGACACATTTCCCTATTTAATATTCACACTGAATAATAACCTACGCTGTGGGTTACTTATCATAGCTAATTCACCTAACCTGTGCACCGTTTTGGAGGAACTTTCACGCCCTGGAGGAAACACAGGCAGACATGTGGAGAATGTGCAAACGCCACATAGACAGGTCTCCGAGGTTGGAATCAAAGCTAGTCCTTCATGATCTGAGGCAACAGTGCGAAACACTGAGCCATATTGTGTGGAGCGGCAGTTCAGTTGCACTGTGGGGAGCAAGGAATTTAATGACTCATTTGCACCTCTGACAGCCCTGTTAGATAGCATCGATTTAGCTCAGTTGGCCAGCTTGTTGGCTTGTAGCACAGTGTGAGACCAGCAGCGTGGATTCAGTTCGCAACAATAGTTTGTGGTTAATTAAGAGGCTCGCTTTCACGAGCACTTCCCTCACGTGAGGTCTGGCGGTGTTCTGATAAATTTGCCACCAGTCCATTGTTTTTGTAATGAAGGGACCATTCCCTCGGGTCTCCTTGTTCAATCTTCTCGTTTAGGCTCTATGCAAATGAAACATTTTGATAAATATGCTGACTCCGCTGCCAACGTTCATTACTCCAGCATTGTAAATATAACAAACAGCACACTGGCTCTGGATGTAAGTTTGCTTGCTGAGCTGGAAGGCTTTCCCAATGATTTCCCTCCAATTAGAGGAGAGAGGAATGGTCGATTTCCATTCATTGCCCTGCTTTTGGTCCGTTTCTCCGTTGTTAAGGCGAGATTCGTCATTTCTGAATGTTCTTCACATGCAAATGAAGTACTTGTGATGTGTCGTCTCTTTTGTCGGAGATAGAGCAGCTGAATTGGGCTAATGCACAGTGGGACCCCAATCCCACAGTGAGAGGAAAAGATTGTTTTCTCATCAGCATGAACATGTTGATAGGAGCCCAGTTCCTGGGAATTTATGATGCATTTCCAACACTGTGTCTTTTAAACAAGTAGGAAGTGCGACATACTTCCAAAACAGAACGCTGAGGTGATTTGAGGGGCATTTGCTGTGGCAGATTTCTTCGTTGTATCTGCTGCCAATGACATTCCAGATGAATGCAATCAGTCACTGGGTTGATTATGGTAGGAGCAGAGTTCATTTTCTAGGGTGCAGGTAGCTGTAGTATTGATACGCTACCTTGTTAGGTAACATCATCAGTGGTGACCATCAAGTTAAGCGAAGCTGTTTTCTCCTGCTTTCTATTTATATCTTTCTCCTGGATGGGGTTCCTGGGGTTTGTGGTGATGTCATTTCCTGTTTGTTTTCCTAGGGGTTGATAGATGCCATCTAGATCTATGTGCTTGCTTATGGCGTTGTGGCTGGAGTGCCTTGCCTCGAGGAATTCTCTTGCGTGCCTTTGCTTGGCCTGTCCCAGGATAGATGTGTTGTCCCAGTCGAAATGGTAGCTTTTTTCAACCGCGTTTAGGGCCACGAGGGAGAGAGCGTCGTGTATTTTTGTGGCTAGCTGGTGTTCGTGTACCCTGTTGGCTAACCTTCTTCCAGTTTATCCTATGTAGTGTTTGTGGCAGTCCTTGAATGGAATATTGTAGATGACATTGGTTTTGCCATGGAATAAACGCAACAAACGATCAGACAGATATTTGCACTTACTCTGAGCCAAAAGAAAGAAGGAAACAAACTGAACACACAAGAAAAGAAAGCTCTAGAAAACCTCAAAAAAGACAAAAAAAGAACATCGTTAGGTTACCTGCAGACAAAGGTTAGCTCACAGTCACTCTGAACAGAAGCAAAAATCACACAACACCAGGTGAAAGTCCAGCAGGTTTAATTGGAAGTACACTCCCTTTTGGAGCGCCGCTCCTTCAGCAGGTGATAGTGGAGGGCTCAATCGAACTGGACTATAACCCGGTGTTGTGTGATTTTTAACTTTGTACACCCCAGTCCAACACCAGCACATCCAAAACATCCTGAACAGAAGGGACTTTATCGAGAAAACCAATTCACTACTAGCAGGCACCAACAGCTACCAACAGGTGGCGCTAGACCCGACCCCACAACTAGAAAACAAAATTACATATCTCCTAAGAAAATTACACAATTCCGGACAATTAAACAAGACATAATTCCAGAAAATGAAACCCGACAGAACGAACACACCACGATGCTATGGACTACCAAAGATCCATGAAATACGAGACCCCTCAGACCTATAGTCGCACTACCCGGAACACCAACTTACAAACTGGCCAATGAACTACACGTAAGACTGAAAGACCTGAAAGAAGAGTCACAGCACTCCATCGACTCCACCCATGAATTCCTACAAGTTATCAAAATAGAGGAAGAGGAAGCAATGATCTCATTTGACGTAACAGTACTGTTCACCTCCATCAACATCGACTCTGCAAAGAAAACGCTTATCACACTTTTAGAAGAGACCATAACACACACACCAACCACTATCAATTACATTAGCATCGAAAACATCATGAAACTAGTGGACCTGTGCCTCATCACCCACTTCACTTTCAACAACATAGTCTACAAACAAACCAACGACACACCCAAGGGATCTCCGCTATCAGGATTCATAGCAGAAGCAGTAATGCAAAGACTGGAACAAACAGCCCTACCAACCATCAAACCAAAAATCTGAGTCCGCTACGTAGATGACACATTTGTCATCTCAAAACGAAACAAGATAGAAGGGACACTTAACATCATCAACAACACCCTCACAGGCAAAAAGTTCACCAAGGAGGAAGAAACCGACAACAAAATCGCATTCCCGGATTTTACAGTCTAAAGAAATACGGAGAACTACAAACCTGCTTATACAGAAATCTGACCAAATACCTAACTACACCACCAACCAGAGCTTAAAAATATGTTGCTGGAAAAGCAGAGCAGGTCAGGCAGCATCGAAGTGCAGGAGAATCGACGTTTCCGACGTCCTGAATAGGGCTTATGCGCGAAGGGTCGATTCTCCTGCTCCTTTGATGTTGCCTGACCTGCTGCGCTTTTCCAGCAACCCATGTTTAAGCTCTGATCCCCCCAGCATCTGCAATCCTCAATTTTTCCTACATCAGCAACCATCTCAATACACACAAACGAAGCTGTATCAGAACACTATTCCAATGAACCACCACACACTGCAGCACAGACGAACTATGCAAAACAGAAGAGATCCACCTATAAAACGTATTCAAGAAAAAGGAATACTCAAAAAATACAGTGCGCAGATTTCTCAAGAACAACGACGACATGCAGACCAAACACAGCTAGAAACCCTAACTGTCTTACCATACATCAAAGAAGTTTCAGAAATGAGAGCCAGACCACTGAGTCCGCTCGGAATCCTAGTAGCACACAAACTCACAAACATTCTCAAACAAAAACTAACAAACTTAAAAGACCCAGTACATCCAACGGACAAAACCAAAGTCATCTCTAAAATTTCATGCAAGGACTGCTGCAAACACTACATAGGACAAACAGGAAGAAGTTTAGTCACCCGGATACACGAACACCAGCTACCCACAAAAAAAGACACGACTCTATCTCCCTCGTATTCCTACACACGGATGAAAAAAGCAACCATTTCGACTAGGACAACATATATATCCTGGCACAGGCCAAGCAAAGGCATGTGAGAGAATTCCTCGAGGCCTGGCACTCCAATCGCAAAGCCATAAACAAACACATAGATCTAGATGGCATCGATCAACCCCTCAGAAAACGATCAGGAAATGATATCATCACAAACCCCAAGAACCCATCCAGGAGAAAGGTATAAATAGAAAGTGCGGACAACATTATCGCTTCACTTGGAGGTCGCCACTGATGATGTTACCTAGCCAGGTAACGAAACGTCTGGATATCAATGCTTCAGCTTATTGAGTAAACCTGCACCCTAAATCTCAACCTGAGGTACGAATCTGCAGTGTATTGTCTGTGTATAACCAGGAATTGGCTTCCATTCACATAATTCACAAGAAGTGAAATATTTTTTCATTCCTTGACTGGGTGATATATGCAGCTTTCGTCGATGAAAATTCGTAGTGCAAAACAGGGAGCACCAGTGATGATTCCAGGAACCCTTGTGACCTGACATACACACATCGTTTAGCCTGTTATTCAATTCAGAACCAACTCCGGCAATACTATTTCCCTCTCCAAGCTTCCAAAGAGTTGGTTCTATTGCCCTACTTTTCAAGGTGGAGAAAGCAGAGCTGTGATTATCTGATGTTTGTGTGTGAGCAGAAGGTGCTGCTGGAAGGAACCGAATAGGTTAATGTTGACAGAGGCTCGTTTTGAGGCGCTGAGCTGCGTGAAGCTGCGACAGCTGTAAAGGCATTGTTCGACTTATCGGATTAAAGATCCAGATTAAACGACCAGAGGTTTCTCGCTGGCTACAATGGTCCATTACTCAAAGTCAGTGACATAAATAAAAGGGTGTAAAGTTCCAACAATGAAGAGGGTGACTGTGAAGCCGGCACGTGAGTACACATATCTTTCCTTTGTCACTGAAAGGCACTGTTTCACAAAGTGGAGAATTTCATTGCTGCTCGTGTCCATGCAAATATTAAAACTCTGCAGCATGTGTTTGGTAAGCACAGGCCCGGAAGCAGAACAGGTTTGTCTCTTTGTTGGTTGGAATGGACCTTCCAGCTTCATTATACTTCCAAACTCACTGCCCTTGTTTCCTGAAGCCAAGATGATTTTTGGATTGTTGGTCTGCAGGAAGGAGAATCCTTTTAACTATGTCGCGTCAGCAATTTTCCTGAGAATAGCAGAGTCAATCTCACATCGCTTTCAGAGGTGTGGAAGCTGAAATATCCCCAACCTAGCTTTAAGAAATCTTTGGGAAGCGGAATAAGGAGAATGAATCATGAACTCTCTAAGTGAACAGAGTCAGTCTGTAAACATGCCCCTACTTTCTGAATTAGGCCTCAGGTTCTTGGCGACACTAACTTTTCCAAGGTATTGATTCCCGTCAGACATGCTCTGCTTTTGTAGTTGTCACTCTCAGGAGCAATAAATCCGAATTTGCGCACCTGGATCTGGAACCCGGGCAGTGTTGTTAGAAGTGCCGAATCCTACACACTTTACAAACAGGGATGCAGGCAAGAGAGCCTCAATCGTAAGTTAAAGAAACAGCTTTCGGCTTTCTTTTTTTAGTATTCATTGGAGATAAGTTTCTCCTCTAAAATGATGGAATCATCGAGTTTTTACACACTGATAGAGGCCCATTATCCCGGTTTTTAGCACTTGGCCTGTATAATTGTGTGTTCTTCAGTTACATGTGGTCATCTCAATGATATTTTCCCTGGAACATTTTAACGTAAACGCCATAATAAATTGGACTGAATTTTGAGATGGGAAGCAAAAGCAGAAGCGTGCCGGGAAAGCTAAATAGTTCTGGAGCATCTGTGAGGAGAAATGTGATCGAACGTTATGTGTTCGGTGAAACGTCCTTAGACACAGGTCTTCCAGCAATATGTGCTTTTGTGTGAGATTGAAAAAAGTGTTCATGTGCCCTCTGGGAACTGAGCCTGATTTTCATCGACATAGAGAGTCATACCACACAATCCCCAGGATTGAGCAAATTCAGGAAGTAGAACTTCACCTGCTTGTATTATTTTTCCCATTTCAGATCTCAACAGCAGAATCTGTTTGCAGCAAAGTGCTCCTTTTGATATTCGATTCGGCACTTGACCAAAAATTTACACATGCCTCAGGAAGATGCAACATCATAATCCCAGGCTGACAAGAGCAATCATGTCACCACTGCTTCAACAGCACATCTGTAAGTTGGGACATCAAGATCTAAATAATGCAGTATAATAGACGACTGAATAGTGTGTGTATTTCAAATAAGTTTTAACAGAGCTAAAGAAATCATGTAAAGAAAGCAATGCTGAATCAAATCGTCCCAAATCGTCATATAAATCTTCCTTGGTTGTTTAATCTTTAGGATTTAGTGCCATCTGTGCCTTGGCATTTTAATGGTTAAGATTTACCGTGATCCATATGCAATACTGCCTGATCTTTCGAAGCAAAATAAAGCAGTGGATCAATTGTAGAGATTCACACAACAGAAAATTATTCTTTGGACCAAATTTCCCATGCCGAACAGATATCCTCACCTTATCCAGTCACATTTGTCAGCACTTGGCCCATATTGCTTTGAACACTCCCTTTTCACATGCGCATTCAGCCGACTTTTTAAGTGGTTTGGAGATGCCAGTGTTGTACTGGGGTGCACAAAGTTAAACAAAAAAATCACACAACATCGTGTTACAGTCCAACAGGTTTAATTGGATGCATGAGCTGTGTCTAACAATCTTATTCTCAACAACCACCTGATAAAGTATCAGCACTCCGAAAGCTAGTGCGTCCAAATAATTCGGTTGCTCTATAATCTGGTGCTGTGCGATTTTTATCTATTTTAAAAGTTGCAGTTGCTCCTGCTGAACCAGACTTTTGACAGCTCATGCCATAAGCGCACCAATCTCTGCGTGAAAACTTTGCCCATTAGAAAACCCTTTAAAGGTCTCGCTTCTACCCCTAAATCTGTGGCGCCTACTTTAGACTAGCTCGACCCCAAGGGTCGGAACTTATCTATTTACCCTATCCACGCACCTCATGATTTTATAGACATCTATAAGTTCATCATTCAGCTTCCGACGCTCTAGAGAAAACATCTACGTCCTATTAATCCTCCCCTATAGCTGCAATCCTCTAATCCAATCAACATCCTTGTAGGTCTTTTCTGAACCATTTCACGTTTGACAACATCCTTTCCAGAGAAGGCAGAGCAGTAAATGCACACGATATTCCAAAAAGTCGCCGACCCCGTTTCCTAGCAAATCCGGCACTCAATGTTGTGACCAATAAAGGAAAGTACCAAAATTACATCCCTGCATGTTTACATCTCACATCAGCGGTGTCAGCTGCACTTTCCTGACGTGCAATCGGCTGGAATCAAGAACATTTGGGACATCAGGAAAAGGGAACGAAATTGGTAGTTTGTGAGAAGTGACGGTGAGCCGAGTGCAAACGGGCTCAATGTGTGTGCTGAAGACGGGCTTTCCGGTTTATCTTGGGAAACACATTATTACAGATGTATCATCCACAATGACTGCTTATTCCGTGTTGTCCTTTGCCAACATTCGGAGAAAGTGAGGACCTCAGGTTGTGGAGATCATTGTCGAGAGTGTGGTGCTGCAAAATCTCAGCAGACTAGGCAACATCAGAGGAAAACTAAAATGGACGTTTTGGGAATATACCCTTCGGTGGGAATGAAGCATCTTTTCCGGGGAGCTGAGAGATAATTTGGGAGGTGTTTGGAGCTGGGTGCAAAGTCGATGAGAATGCAATAGGTAGATGAAGGTGGGGAGATTTTGATAGATTGGAGAGGAGGTTGGAGCAGATAGATGGGAAAATGATGGACAGGCCAAGACGGTTGTGTCGATTTGGAGGCTTGGGACTAGAATAATGTGGGTTAGCGAAGGTCAAATCCACTTAATACCGTAAGTTTGCAGGGTGCCAAGGCAGAAGTCGAGGGTTCACTCCACAAGGCTTCAAGTGGCTAAGGTTTGGCGACAGAGGAGGCCCAACCCTGATCCCCTTGCAACCATGTCCCTGTGATACACACAATAACGAACCTGTAAATTTCAAGCTCGTTTACCTTATTTCTTACCCTGCATCTATTTAGGTGCAACACCCTCATTCCTGCTGAGAGTGCTGATCTTCTCCGAGGTGTTCCCTCACCTGCTGTGCCAGAAGTAGATTCTTTTCAGATTCAATACATTGTGTAGAATTATTTCTTGTGTAATCTTTAAATTGCGCACACCCATTCATTTCTTTAATTTTTACCAGCTTTCTGTGCGATTGAAACCAACTTCCATGATTTAGTTTAAAGTCCTGTCCACGGACCCCAATTATCAGATTTGGCTAGGACTTCCACCCACCATCATTCAGGCGGAGAGTGTCCCATCGGACAGTTCAGTACTTCACCAAATCTGACCCCAAACTCCAATCAAATAGCACGCATTTCTCCGAAACCAGTCTTTCAAAAGAAGAATTAATCTCTCTGAACGTGTATCAATGCGGTCACGGATCAGGTAGGAATCCAAGATTATTCCTTTCTCTGCATGTTTTCTAATTTAACTCCATTTTATGTTCCATCAGAAGAAATTCATTCCTATTTCGAAATACATCAATATCTGGATCATTCCTCTGCCACTCCAAGTCCATCTTCAGCCGAGATGAACATCTGGAAAATGGGCATCAGGCTGGCAATACAGTCTTCGCTACCCTTGAGTGGGGCAATAGTAAACAGTTTGTATTTTCTGGAATCTAATATCCCTGATTTCACCGACATTTCTCGTTTCACCCTCCTCTTCAATGGCCACCTCGACCACATTTCTGTTGTCTGTTTCTCAATCTGTCTACGGCCAGGATTCTCATCCACATAGGGAGCAAGTATTTAAAACCTGTTGGAAAGTCGGAAGGTCTAGGATTCCTTCAGTAATATCCTCTGGTTTCTTCTTCCTGCGTCACTCATTTTCGTACCCTACTATCACTAATCCCTGACCAATTTGATGAAGTTAATCTAAAATGGTGACTGTTCTCAGCAATAAAAAAGTGTGCCTCTGATTTAAAGTTAAAATATAATACAGTAGCCATTGCTGATTGTATAAGTTAATTCCAAATATCTGACAAGCATAGTGTGTGGACGTGCTTCGTAATGTGCACTTTGAATGCTTACATAATGAGCCATAATAACTCAATGATATTTTGAATAACAACCAAACGAGCTGGCTGAATGAACTATGGAGTCTAACGTGTAAAAAGACTTCTGTAAGATTCCGAAACCTAGGTGTCCATGTTCAGACTGCAATTACTGAAGTAGCAATTGCCCTGTACCAGTTTTTCTTTACCAAAATATAGGCTAAGAATTCCATTGTGCAGAGATGAGGACAGCCAGATCCCAGAAAGTGCAAACTCATCCTTCTCTCCAGGAAACGACTTGTGTGTGGCTACATGCAACGTAATTCTGCAGCCTGGACAATGACAGGAAATTAGGAATGCAACCCAGTCCATGCATATTTTTTAACCGCACACAGATTCTTTGTCTCTCGTTGTCTCTGTTTTTAATCCATCCTGTCACGTCCAGACTTGAATCAGTCTCCCAGAGACAAGTTTAGACCTGATTCTATGAAGCAGGAGTGGAAATGCCAAGTTGAGTGTATTGAGACAATGAATTGAAGAAGGGAGGAATGAGGGGGTCAGAGAAAGAAACAAAAAACAGACGGACAGAATGGGAAGAGAGATAAAGAGAGCGCGAATGAGAAGGACAGGCATCAATATTTGACCTCCATTGCGAGCCATACAGTGAAATTATCGCAGTACGATAACTTCCCTTAATCGAGCATAACAGCAAGAGAGGTAGTGACCATTCAAGTGTTTCAAGTGTGGGATAGAATTCATTTGATCCACCACACTGTTGGACTAACAGAAAGTCCAAACATAGGAAAGATTTTTAAAATTCCGTTAACGTGGAAAGCGCCTTAAAAGCTCTGACGATCTGTTGACCCACCAACGTGTTTACTCTCATGAGAAACCGTCAGTTGCTCTCAGAATGGGCCTGGATTCAGGTGGTTAATTTGACTCACTGTGCACCCCCCATCTCAATGTGAGGAGAGGCTGTTCATCTGCATTTGTGTGGGAAGAGGTTTGATGTAAAATCCAAGTTTCTGAAACAACAGCAAGTTCATAAGTGAAGGAAGTGCCTGGTTTTTACAGTGCTTCATCGTATGCCAAAGTCTCAACTAGAAGCTTTGGTTTGAATTCCAGCTTACTGTGGAGCTGTGCCCAGGAGTTTAACCGTTTCTTAATTGATGATTGAATGATGCCCATTGTGTCTTCCTTCCGATGATGTTAATAAATTCCAACAGAAACGAAATGTGTTCCATATTCCTCCTGTTCTACAGCAGGTAATTCATTTAAAATAAATACTTCAGACATCAGAGCAGTGCCTTGTTTTCTCCACATTGTCTGGACAGGAATTGCTTGTGTGACTGAAAAGTCTCAAATGGTCCTAAACATTATGCAGTCAGGTGTGGCATGTTGGCGCAATAGTCACCACTGTTTTCTCACAGGGTAGGGTCCTTGCATCAATTTTGGCCTTGGGTAATATTCTGTGTGGAGTTTGCACAATCTCCCCATGCGTGTATGGTTACCATTCCACGGCCAAAAGATGTGCGGCGCAGGTAGACTTACAATTGCTAAATTATCCAAGGAAGTCTGGGTTACATACTTCACGATGTGAAATGCAGTGTTACCGAAGGAGGGTGGGGTAATATTCAGAGTGGGATAGTGTTTGTAAGGTTGGTGTGAACTTGTTGGTTAAATTGGCCCGTTTCAGGGATTCCATGTTCCTGTGAGTCAAATAACCAACTCTTATTTTATGATTGAACGATAGTCATTGAAACAGCTCAGAACGATGAGGACTGAGACAATAACCTGCTAAACCACTGCAGTGATGTGCTGGACTTGAGATGATTGACATTCGGAAATTGCAAGCATTTGGGCTGGATGATTACACAAAGTGGAGAGTGTTATATTGTTGAAAGCACACATGTTTACTTTAAAATAATGCATTTTCTGAATGTTGAAGGAAATTCAGAGTGCATGCTTTGCTCCTTGAATGAAAAGGCTGGGGGACAGGTACATCAACTTCATCTCAAGTCAACACACTGTATTATAAATACAGGTAATACTTCTTGGTGAAAACATGATTTTTTCTTTCTGTTTCCACAACTCACATTTAACCAATTACATGAAATTATGCCCAGGGTGCCAGAAGCTAATGAAATTTCACTTTTTGTTTTGCTTTTGCATTTGGAATATAATAAATTTATACAAATTAACGTGCCATTGGAGTGTATATAAAATCAATATTTTGAAAACGAGAGTGAGAGCTATTGCTGGAGAGCTACCTGTCCACCTAACACTTGCCTCTCTCAGAAATTAGAAAGCACTCTCTAGCAAAAGGTACCTTTTTCTGCAAAACATATTTTGTAAAAATGAAAGAAGTTAAAACAATTGAGATGAGCAGACAGAAGTTGGAAACAGCGGAGCACATACAAAGTGTGTCGACTTGAGATGAAATTGATGTAATGTTTAAAAACTGTATTATTGAAACAGCATGTCAATAGATTGCGTTCAGTGAAAGGAAATAATGGTTAGTTTGTTCATTGTTTTGTTTAGTATACGCAATAGACTGAAATAAAAAAGTCGTTTTTCTTTAAGTATTGGAAATTAGAATTTCAGTATGACCCACTCTTGTTTAATAGATTACGAGGTGAGGAGAAGTTTTCTGACTGGTTTCTCTTAATTAACGAGGGATTCCACGTCCACACTGCAATAATAGTTTCCTTTGATTCCAATTGACTCCAGTTTGACAAAAGATCTTCAATGCCTTAGTCATTCAGACGCACCTTTAATTTCAAGGGCAGGCAGTCTCACCTTCCCTTGTGAGTGCAGTGTTTTTATCCATTTTGGACTAATTATGTAATGAGGACAAAAGCAAAGTGCCTCTGATGGAATACACAGAATCAGAGCGCTGCTTATTGTTGACTGAGTAGAACCTGGAAGCACAGTCATTACTCCCTTCCATCACTTTGCTAATGGTTCAGCATTGATTGACAGGTGTAAGGGCTGGATTTGTCCTGTTTTTGTGAACTCGACACAACTGGGCATTTTTTTTGTTAATATGAATGTCGTGGTTACATTACGCTGCTGTGAAAGATGCAGCAGGATCTTGAGTATGATGACCATCGATCATTATATCGAAAGAAACACAGGCTTGAAGGCCCAAATGGCCACCTCATATTCCGATATATCAATGCTGGGTGCATTCGGGGTGGGGAAACTGATATAGAATCGTCCAAAGTCTCCATAATTTCACACGTCTGCCCCGAGTATATTAACAATTGTTCAGTCTTACCCTGTGCACGGATTGTGCTGGACTCCACCGTCTGCCCCATAACAGAGACAGCCTTTGAGATAAGTAGCTTATTTTCAGTCTGGCTTGTTATGAGTGAGGACAAAAAAATTCTCCCTAAACTGACTGCTCCAGCACTAGTCTCATCTTCGTTTGCTCTGTGTTTGGTACATTAACGTTTCCGCCCCCAATCATATTTCACAGGCGCCATTGTCAATCACCTGTTTAGTGTAATTGTGCAGTATTGTGTGAAGTGTTGGTGCAGACACAAACCACGGACTGGAGCCATACTGGCAGGAATCGGAGGCTTGCTAACACTAGGAGTGTCAGTAATACCCAATGTTCGCCTAAAAGTCCAAATAAGAGTGTTTATTGCTGTGAGTTAGCGTCAGCTGCATAGTGTCTTACGGTAACAGGCCCAGCGTGAACATCACGAGCAGAATCTCGTAGACGTACAAGGGAGAGGGACTGTGCACGGTATTGAAAATTAGAAACACTGCCTTAAATGTTCCCAGCATATATTAGTGTTCATTAATCAGCACGAAGTGAAGCAGTCAATAAGATGGCTCACGAGATGGCTTCCAGATGCAATTGAGTATAAGCAGGAAAACAGGAACGAAGGGAAAACTGACAGGTTTAGAGAAATCACATTGAAACAACAGTCTCCGGCAGTTGAACATTTCAGCCATG
Source organism: Hemiscyllium ocellatum (assembly GCF_020745735.1). Lineage (NCBI taxonomy): Eukaryota > Metazoa > Chordata > Chondrichthyes > Orectolobiformes > Hemiscylliidae > Hemiscyllium > Hemiscyllium ocellatum. The sequence goes on from NW_026867603.1 coordinate 2,223,053, forward strand.
ACGTTAAATTGGAGAAGGCGGACGGGAAATACAAAACAATTTTTCAAAATCTTGGGGATACAGCACAGAATTGATGGTGAGAAATTGTTCCCCCTCGGAAAAGCTTTGAGAGTAAGAGTGGAGAATTAAACAAAAATTCAAAAGAAGAAAATGTGATGCAAGAAATATACTTCACACAGCGTGTAGTTAGATGTGGATTTTGTTATGGATCTGTTGTTTGGTCTTTTTTTCACTCAAGGGCATTAAAAGATTGTGTTATAGGGAAAAATACCGGATGACAGTTGGAGAAGTCAGGGAAATGACACAAAATCAGAAAGCACATGAAGAGAATCGTGTTGACCCAAAGGTTTGAATGACCTCCTCTGTACCTTAACAATTATGTGATTCAAAATTACTCATTGAATCTCCACACCGTGAGTCAAGAACATGGCACTAATATCTCATATTCATTACGGTTGCTCGACTATGCTGCGATAAATTATTTGAGAGAATCATTGACTACATTGAATTATCCATCACATCACTGTTTCCAGATGCATATTTTAAAAAAAGCTTCATAAATAAATTATCCATAACAGAAATTCGATTTTGCCGAAGCATGAGGAAGAATGTAGGAAACAGATTTATAACTTTGAAGATAACACAAAGGAAAAACGTTTATCTAGAAATGGTTTCCCTCGCAAAATACCTGTTCTATATTTGTCAGAGCAGAATTTTGTGCACATTTTTCTAATTGATGAGAAAGAGAGCATTTGCTGATAAGAAAATTAAACAAGACCCAATGCTGACATCTGAAAGAACCACGCAATACATCAGCAACTGAACGCTGCCTCTCAATGTATTCACCTGACAAGATTACAAACATTATCATTACAGATTCCCGATGAGGGAAATTAGGCAAATCGGCTTAATATGTCCACGCCAACTTACTGCACCGCATCCATCCCAGAGTCACCCCACTATCCTCCAACAGTGCACTTCCCATGACCAGCCAATATACTGTGGGCAATCCACTTTGCCAGCACACATTTGATCGGTAGGAGGAAATACGCACACACAAGTGGGGATTGTGAAAAGTCCGCACAGACTTTCACCCAAGGCCGAGGTTGAACCCAGATCCTTGGCGTTATGATGCAGCAGTGCAAACCACCATGGCAGCTACTGGGAATAAATAGCAATGGTACATCGAAACTGAGTTGGTGTTCCAGTCAGCAGACTGTGGAAAGATTAAGAGTCGGTTACGCTGACATGAATTCACTTGCTTCCAAAATTTGGTTTTTTTTCTGAAACTAATTTTGTGATTATTTAATGTTTACAAAGACCAGCGTACCTTAGCAGCGAATTGATTCAAATATAAGGAAGTTTCTCACCGTTATCCAGGGCCTCCTTGTTTCAGTTGGGGTAAGGACCATGGTTGTTACTGATGGAGAGGTCGGACTAAACTCGTATTATTTCGGGTGAGCTACATCATTTTTATTCTCACTCTCCTCCTCTTAGGTCTCACAGTAAAACCTATGAACGCTGTCTGTTAACATATTTCTATTTTTCATGGGAACACTTATTTTTCACATAGACCTAATTTCTTTAATGTTCTCTTCCTCCAGAGATTTAATTTTAGTTGGACAGAGATATGGGAGGTGGAGTGAACTCCTCTCTGACAATAGTGGACAGATATCCACCATTCCTTGAAATTCCTAATTTTGTCTCTTCCCTGCCCTGATCACCTGTGATCGCACACATGTGCAATCCATTCTCAGATTCGGGAGGCGAATTAGACAGGAATCCAATCCGTCTCAATTGAGTGTTCGTTGATGCGGATTGGTTTCTTTTGATTCATGTAATATTTGGCCATTCTAATTTATTGACTGAGTCACCTACTGGTGTCAGGCCATGAGTAGAATTTAAAGTGCCCCCGCTCGCTCGACTTTAAGCCACATCTACAAATGTGTCTCTCATACACTTCTAATTGTCTCTTTGTACCAGCAACTGAGGCATTAATATTCAGACCAGCAGATAAACTCGCTTCGAATATGTTTACCTTGCCAGTGGAATGAAAAGTCAATGTTCAGCTTAAAAAAAGAGATGTTCAAAGGAACATTATGCAATTAGGGTGTCAAACCTATGATCTAGCATTTTAAATCACTTATTCTCCTAACATTGGCAAGTGGACAACATTAGTAATCTACAGTCGCACCGCTTATCAAGGCCAGGAAACTGTTTAAAAGCCATTCATTGAATTAACTTAACCATCAGAGGACAACGACATTAATGATTCCTCATTAAAAATGTCAGTGGAATCTTGGAGATATATGATAAGGAAACAGTAAAGATTGGACGACCTTTGTAACAGGAGTTGACCATTTAGCCCTTCGATGCCGTTCCATCATTGAAAGAAATCATGGCTTTCGGAGACCAAAATCCATTTTGCTGCCCTTTGCCTTTTGTGGTTGAAAGTGCTTCTGAGCATGCATATTGAATGGTGTTGCCCTAATTTCAAGTTATGAGCCCTAACAACGCAGAAATATGTTTGTGAATAGCTGAACATGCTGAATAAATGCAAAACAAAGTGTGAGGTGTAAAAAAAAGGATTCAGTAAAATCATGTGTAGTCGAGTTCCAGCCATAGATTGCATTTCCTGAAATAGCAGTTGTCCTCGATGAGTGTTCCACTTCAAATGTGCAGGCTGGGACTTGTATTGTCGAAAAACGGGGGCAGTCTTGTCCCAGCCATTGCATAAACATCTACGTCACGAGGAATCAACCCTGTGTGCAGATACATGCAAAGTAATTCGGCAGTTTGTCTGCCATTGTCTTCCTTTTAATTACGGTGTGTCACCTGTGTCACCCTTTAGAAACATGGACAGACCAAATCGAATGCAATCTTTCTCTATGTAATGACACCATGGTAAACCTATCTGCTACTGAAACCAAACACTCAGAAAATCACACCTCGTGTCATAATCTGTTCATGTAAAAGTGACAAAGAGCGACTCAAATTCCACTATTTAGCAAAAGTATACCAATTTGATTCTGTAACTCTGAAAGTGAACATTAAACAACAAATATTGAAAATTCTAAATCTCCTTCGATTAGGTTTTAATAATTTGGACGTACTTTAAACTAATTGGTTAAATTGGAACTGATGAGAAACACTCTTACTGAATTGTAATGAGACAGAGGCAGAACTGGTTGTGATCGACACTGACAGAAATCACACAACAGATGATCAGAGGTTTTGTAAAGGAAAATCTTTCCTCGTAAGATGACGGATTTAAACGCACACATTTGGCAACATAAGGAAAAAGGCAATCTACTCTGAGAAAGTGTTTGGTTTTCGGAAACTTCTTCAAGGAGAAAAACCAGGAGTGCATGTTCCAACAAACAACAATGCTCACTATAATCGGTTGAAGGAGCTTTTCTTTTGTTCCGCTGCATCCCTCAAGACATAGAATTACTATTCGGATGAACATTTAAAACGCGTTTGAACAAACAAGGTCAAGTATTGGAATTTTGTTTCAGACGTACCATGTGTGACGACTGTCATTGATATAATGGGACGAAGGGACTGTGCCATTGGTTTTAAAATTCCAGTGCTTGTCTCGCATTTTCAACTGAACGAAAAATCACAAGCAGTGTTAAGAAGTAAAGTTGCAAGCCTTGAGTACGCCTTCTCTGGTGCTCTAGTTGTTGGGACTCAGCACTCGCATTGTTATTTCCTGCGTTTAATTCTCAGACAGGAATGCAGATTTAGCATTCTTGTGAAAAGTGTGAAAAATGAACATGAATTTCTGATATTAAAAACAGCAAATTGTGCAGCTCGAAGAGACTCAATGAGCGTTTTACTGCAGAGTTAACATTAAATGAAGGAAGCGGTGATATCCATTGACTGGACCTGCTCAGACTCAGTACTGCAACAAAACAAGTACGTCTTACTTCAACATGGAGAAAGTTTGGTTTCCTTCTTGGACAGCCTTGGATCAGAATGCCTCATATCAGAATGGGGTTTGCAGGTTTAGCACAGGCATGAGAAAGAATTTCCCACCAAATGACTTCACATGCTGGAATCTGTACTGATAACAAAAAAATGGAAATCACAGCGGATCAGGAAGCATTCGCGCAGAGAATGGTCGTCAGTGTTTCCAGTTTGTAATCAGCGTCATCAGCGCTGAAATGAAGTGTGGAGGTAGCAGTAGTTATGCAATAGTGGGGAGAGGGAGTGGCCTACTTTGTGAGATACGATGTTTCGGGTAAGGTGATTGGAATCTGAGAATGGCAGAACAATGGCGTAATTGTGAAACCACATCCACTCCTTCCCTTTCCCTTAGTTTTAACTGTTACAATCTCTCTCACCATAACTTCGCCATTCTCCCACTCCAGTCGGATAGAATGTTATTTCCAATTTGGCAACTTTACTCACTGTTATTCTGCATTTCGTACATTCCTGTGGAATTCTGTATAGCATAGGCTGGCTCATTAAGTATATTCAAATCTAAGATAGACAACGTTGTAATCAATAAAGTTGTGAAGAGTGATGAAGAAAGGCTAGTTATGCAGTTCGGAATTATCAAATCAGACATGAGCTAATTCCATGCATGAAGAGACTTGGGTTGAATGGTCTCTTTCTGCTTCTAAAATTAGCTGTGATAATAAGAGGAGAAAGTGAGGTCTGCAGATGCTAGAGTATCAGAGCTGAAAATGTGTTGCTGGAAAAGCGCAGCAGGTCAGGCAGCATCCAAGGAACAGGAAATTCGACGTTTCGGGCATAAGCCTGATGAAGGGCTTATGCCCGAAACGTCGAATTTCCTGTTCCTTGGATTCTGCCTGACCTGCTGCGCTTTTCCTGCAACAAATTTTCAGCTGTGTGAATAAGAATCTGAAAAGCTGATCTGAGTAATTTTCGCCAAGTTAGCATGTGTGGATTTACTTAGGGCACTGAACCGATGTGACACATGCAAAGGTAAACACACAAGAAGAGTCAATTGGATGATAGATCCGGAATGGTTACTACACCATGGTAAACGGGAAAACTAACTTTCAGGGCACACATTGATCCTGGTTCCAGTTCGCCTACAGACAGTTCTAACACACCACCACCGGCCTTCTTTATTCCGATGGTCTCCTCTGTTCTTGATTTGAGCCGAATGCTCGTCTGGATATAACAGCTGACATTACGGATGTGGATCTGTGACAATTTGGGAAGTGGTTCTGACAGTTTCACGCATAATTCTGTTTCTAAAGTTCAGTCAGCATTTCCTATTAATTACTGTAACTCGTAATAATTAACAGACTATGGAATTGAAATTCCTAAACCCTAATGACAGACTACCATGGAAAAACTCTGTTTATACCAACCTCAACACTGTGCGTTTGAGCATTACATCCTACTATTTTTTTTCGCACATGCTCCCTTTGGCTCTGTCTGTGTTTTGTTACACTGATTTGTGATATGTTACACAGGCTGTCAGTTCATCGATTAGTTTGCAGTTTCTAATGCATGGGACCTTCTCTCTCACATGGCAATGTCACTGGCTCTGTAGTTCCGTTGGTTAGAGGGTTGGCCCTGTGAAGTAAAAATGCACATGAATTATCCCATTCCTCTTTGTCTTTTCAGGAACCATTTGACGAAGACCATTTGGAAGGATAATAAGCTGCTGACTTAAACAATATTCAGTGAGGCAGGAAGAGCCAGGTGAGGCCGCATAAAATGCAGCGTTAAAGGGAATTAATGTGGGATTTGCATGGTCAGGGAGTGACCACCTGCTTCCTTTCACTGCGGCAAACAGAGTCTGGTGTTGAAGTCTGAAATGGGACAACATAAGCCAAGTGGGTGAAATCCTATTTTCTGAGGGTTCATCTCTCACTTACATCTGTCACTCTCGGGTGAATGGGTGTTCATGTTTCGCGTTGTGGGTCAAAATGAGGTTCAATTCCTCAACGTAACGACAACAATCTTTATCCCATCTCAAACTTCACACGATTATTTGTATCGTTTCGTTTAAAATGGTGGGAGAAAACATCATTAGCATGAAATTTGGGAATATCAGAGCATATAAGGCTACAGTGCAGGGTTGGAAAAATGGCATGATGTGGTTGTTTCCTTGCTGATTACCCCCGATCACGCAATCATTTTGGAGGAGTAACTTATCTCCAGTGAAATCAAACCAAAAACTCTGTCATTAAGAAACGATGGAATAACGCCGCAGACCGAGCTCAGTTCCCGCTCAAATTCCTGAGCGAAGTTTGATCCTGACATGCAGTCGATATAAAGAAAGTATTTATCAACGATCGGGTAGTTAAATCGGGAACACACTGCCAGGGTTCACAGGGGCAGGAACCCACATAACCTACAAAAATAATCAGATGAGAAATTGTGATGTAAAGGCAAAAACAAAGTGCTGGAAAATGTGATGAGGATCGGCAAGCGGTTGTTTCTGACAAGAGCACGGAGAGGAGATTGATGGCTGACTACCTAGCAGTACATCCTCGTTCTGCAGGCATCCTTGGTGGTCTATTGGCTCGGATTTTGCACTTTTACCACCGCGCCCCGGCTTCGATTCCCTGCCAGTGAATGAGAACATTATTGTTCCTGACAAAGGTAACAGCAAACGCGCAGCATCTGTGGCAGGATTCCTTGCAAACCATCGGATCAATTAATCGCCCCGACAACATCAGAGTCAATGCACTGACCTCTGACAAAAGGGCCAGATGCCTGGATAATCCCTGCTCCGTCGGTCAGGTCAACCTTTATTCTCCTCTGATTCCACTTCCTCATGAATTTCTGAGGATTTCAAAACCAAAGATTGGGTATTGGTTTCGTTTCCTTGCAGCCACAGCAATTGGATAGCTGGGATTGGGAAGTTGCATGTGAGACTAATCCAGATTCCACCCCTGTGATATCGAATCTGATATCCTGACGGGCAATTATGCGAGGGAGTTTTGCTCTTGCATCTCTCGAAATGAATTCTTATCTCAGTTTCACAACAACGTTTCAGAAGTTTGTGAAAGCCGAAAGCCCTTGTTGTTGAGCACAGTAGTATTCGACCCTCCAATCGCCCAATCTGTAGGTAGTTGCATTACCCATTGCGCCACTGGGAAAGGCTTGCAGAAAGTCTATAAGCCGTGCTTTTGATTCTTAGTCAGGCGCGTTATCCATTGTGCTACTGGCCCCGAGCATATTTTGGGCGTGCATGCTGCAAATTAGTGATTCGACACGGATATGAACAAAAACATTCATGTTCACAAAGATAATCACCGTCAAGGCTTCACGCCAATGACCCCAAATTTTTGAAGCAGTGAGTTTCACAAAGAAAACACATCCATTCTCATGATGCTGGCATTCTCTCTATGTCACATCAAACATTCAATGGGATCACTGCTGATCTGATAAATTTAAACTCCAGTTTCCTACTTTTGGTCGTTAACTCAAGGTAAACTCCAGTTTAATCACAACAATGGATGTTCCCCTTAATTTTCGGAGCTTTAGATTACTTTAAAGATCTGTGAGGTTTCGCATAATTTGACTAATATGAAATGAGTTAAAATTCGATTCTGCAAATTTAGCTCAGTGCAGAGTCAGCCATATGAGAAAGGTCACAGTGAAAAAACATTGCTTTCGTTTCTCTCTGCACAAATTTAATTTTGTACAGACCATTTGGCCTAATAAGTGCCCACCGACTGTTCAATGAGTAACCCAGAAGACCCAATCCACTCTGACAAATATGCTTAACACGATCAACAATTTTGCATGGCCAATACAACTGACAATATTTGTTTTGTGAGAGAAAACCATAGAATCCGGAGGAAACTCACGCATATTCAAAGAGTATGCTCTTGCTCCACAGACACATTACTTCGGTACTGGAATCGCAAACGATCCATTGATCTGGGATTTGCCGTGATAACTACTGAACACATCCACGGGTTGACACATGGCAGGATTTCTCTTTATAACCGATAAATATACCTTGGGAAACATATTCCCTCAATCTTCAAAAGGAGCTGCACCCAGTGATGTTGGACCTCACAGCCTGATGTCCCAATGTTCCCCTCTCAACATCAATAGAAACTGTTGCAGGTGAGGATGGACCTCCCAGACTGATATTACAATATTCTCTGCTGCTCCATGTCAAAAGTAATTGCTCCACGTGAGGCTCAAACTCCCAGCCAGATGTCACAATGCTCCCTGCTATACAACAATAGAAGGTGCTCCAGGTGACGTTAAAGCTTCCAGCCTTGGCATTTCACGCGCTTCTGTACCGTCAGAGATGAAACTCGCCTTCATCGGTTACATCAATGGTGCCACAGGTGCGTGCTATTCCCCATCACCATTTCCACTTGGGTCTTCGGGCCTGTATCACTCAATTTCTCTGATTCTCGACCTGTGAACTGGGATTATATGATGGTTTGCAGCAGTGTTTACTTGATTTTGTGCGCAAATCGTGAAGAAAACGGGTGTTAAACTGCATTCTTATTTGGGTACACATTTTAACAATACCCTGCAGTATTCCGCCAGCCTTTGAGGTTTTGTAGAAATCTATCAATCTCAGCATCCAACAACTACAAGTTAAAGATTCAGCCCACTCTGAGTAGCCAATTCTCAGACACTGGCAACTATTTCTGTTGTGTCTACTGAGCTGTTCCTGATATATCCTCTGTCACTATCCTTACTGCTTTAGAATACTATTTTAACATGTGGCGCCGGGAGCATCCTTTGCCTTGTGGCCACCGCACGTTCAGCTCTCGTCTGAGTTATGCCATCTTTCTCGTTATATGCCACATAATGCCTGATGTCCCAATGTTCCCTTCTCAATTTGAATAAAAACTGCTGCAGGTGAGATTGGAGTTCCCAGCCTGATATTCCAATGATTTCTGCTGCTCCGTGCTTAGCAAACACGGGGAGGAACCAGTGACATACGACATGAAAATAGTCTTCGAGTTGATTATTTCACGCATTCAAACACCTGCTTTCTCCCATCGCAGAATTTCAGCTATCAGGACTCAAACCCATCTGTCCTCGGAGATTTCTCTCCCTGTACAATCACTAATTCACCTTTACGCTGCTCCTGCGATTTCACTGAGGCATGCCACCATCTAACGCTCCCAATGCAACCTGCAGTCTGTGCTGCTGGGTGCTGCAGCTGGGTGAACGTGCCGCTAACCAACATTGCGAGCTTTAAACCAGTCAATGCATTCAGCTTCCGCCATTGTGAGATTAATAGTCATATAGCAGCATTTACTGACATAGGCCAGAAATTATTGGAGCATTAGGCTCAGGAAGATGATACAGCGCAGTATTGTGAAAAAGAGAATTTATTGCAATAGAATATTATGTGTTGCTTTCTGCGTCATTTATTCCATTTGTTCATTCCACTATCTTCTGAATATTGTGTGAAGTTCTGCAATTCACATTATATCAGGGATAATGTAGCACTTAAAACGGTGTAGAAGAGATTAAACACGATATTGGCTGATTGAAGATTTTGAGTTATGAAGAGAGATTGGACAGACTGGAGTTATCTTTCTCACAGAAGAGTAGATTTTGAAAAGCATGATTTAGATACAAAATAATGCAGGGCCTGGGTAGTGTAGACTGAAAGAAATGTTTCCTTTTGATGATCACCGCGGATGACAGATATAAGGTAAAATGCAGAAAGAGTTGTATAGATATACAGTAAAATTTAAACAGCCAACGAGTGTTTCAATCTGGATCTCACTCTGTGGAAGGATCAGAGAAGCAGAAACCGCATAACCTTCATCGGTATTTCGATGTGACTTTGTGATGCTGAGCCATACAACGCTAAGTAATGGAAAGTGAGATAAGGATAATCAAGTGGTTGTTTCTGACAAGAGTGCTTCCAAGGTGTTTGAGAGTCGTCACACCAGACAAGCGCTTGATTCTTGAAGTCATACTTGCTGGTGTAATGGTCAGGATTCAGTGCTTTCACCACTTTGGTCGGGTTTCGATTCCTGGCCAGGGATGCCGGAATTAAGTTTTCTCCTAACACTGACAACAACAAAAGCAGAACATCTGTCATATTAGTCCGTTCAACGCCTCGGATCAATTAATGTCCTCGAGAACATCAGAGACAATCTTCCATCCTGTTTAAGAAGGGGAATGTGCCTTGGAAATCCTTGATCAATCAGGCAGTTCATTCTTCATTCTCCTTTCAAACTGCTTCACAAAGAGTTTCTCAGAATTCTCAAAGCTTCAACTTGGCTACTCATTGTATTTCCTTGCAATATCAAAGAGGCGCAGTGTATGGGTCAGGGCGTTATGGAAATGGAAAATTGCCCATGAGCAGCGTGTTCAACTATTTAAGCTTCCGCTCCTCTGATGATGTTGGGGGCATTGACTGAATATTCCTACAGCTCAGGAATTCAAACATTGACTCGGCTTCAGTTCAAAGGGCATGATTCGTTTGTCAGTGTAGTAACAACCTGCATTGCTCTCCAGCCAGGTACAAGTCGATCCTACACACTGCTGACACGGAGTCAGGCGCGTTATCCATTGGTGGTTGAGACATGCACAGCAAGACGATCAGCATTTGTGAGACAGCATCACTACACAGACACATTTCCTCAATGTCAGGACATATGTAACCGATTATGAATAATCTCAGAGAGATACAAGTGGCAAAGATTCGCTGGATGGACTGTCCGGCTTCAGTCTATGCGGGAATGACACGCATCCCTCACCCTATCACTGGGACAGAGGGAGAAATAATGGCTCATTTTTAACCCTTCATTCCTCGTTTGGCTCTCCGCAGCAACGCAGCTCTGGGCCGTTGGGACGACTGTCAGAGAGTGAGCATTTCTCTTCGATCCACTTCATCTGCTACGGTGGTGGCTCAGATATCGCAACAAAGAAACAGGAGCACGTTTCACATTGGACATTCCGCAGGATTGCTGCGAGAAGAATTATGAACACCACACAGGCTGTACTCAAGATAAATCATATTATTTACCTGAAGGAAGAATCTGCAGTGTCAATGTATTCCTTTCCCGCCAGCTCAGCATCTTTCTATTTCTCGGATAAGAGATCTTTGGAGAAAATCCACAAATAAAGTTGCTAACTTCCTGTCGTGAAATTGACTCCTTCCACCGCAAGTGGCTGACACTGAGCAGAAGAGCGAATAGACTTTACCCTCACTCAGCAGAGCTTACACATAGAAACAAAGCTGCTCATCAGTGGAGACAGCCCGGTTCTGTTTTACGGGAACAACAGCCGCATCAGCCAGCAAGGAGACGGAATAGTAAGCAGATACTTTGGAAACACTTCGATGTTTGGAATTCTGCAGCAATATGGAATGGAATTTAAACTGAGAAAAAGTCAGTTGCTGGCAGAGTGGACTGTGCAACCAGGCTGTGGTCCATTGCTCAAGGGATGTATTTTTCTTTTGAGCTTTCAGTGGTTTAGATATACCGTTAATATTTCGGAGATAGCAAAGTGTCCTGTCTGCACTTCTGCAAAAATGCTCGATCGATAATCTCAAAAAGTAGATTCTCTAAATGACGTCGGATTGCCTGAAGTCAGGATGGGGAAGAAGTAAATTTGAAGTAAATGCGAAAAAGGGAAGTACATTGAAAGTTAAAACAAGTGCTTCGAATTGTTCGCTGTGTCAATCCGACTCTAAATTAATCTTTCACCTGCATTATTGTTCAGTTCTGCACGTGAGACTTCAGTAAGTGTGGAAGTGAAGTGATTGGCGGTAGCGCGGAACAGGTTGAAGTGAATGGTGTAGTGTATGTTCAATGTCATCTGTTAAAGTAGATTGGAATATTGGGTCAGGTCCTGGAGAACAGAAAGCTGAAAGCCGGTTTTCCCTAACCAATGTAAGAGGTGAAAAGCCTGCACCATCACCAGTTCCCTCAGCTCTGTCCATCTCCTCATAGGTACCTTCCATATCCGGCAGAGTTTACTGCATATGCCCTCTTCTACTGTGTCCGTTGTTCTCGTCGTGGTCTCCTTGACTTTGGGGAGACAGCATGCTATTACACAGAGCGTTGCAGAGGATATCTCTCGAAAACACGCACCAAAAGTCTACCGTACTGTAATTGATAATTTCATCTTCCCCTCCCATTCCATTAAGGGCATGCAAGTCGTGGGTCTCCTCCACCATCAAATACAAATTGCACGATGAGTGGAGGAAGACCACCTCATCTTCCTCTTTGGGACCATCCAACAACTCGGCATCAACATTAACTTTTCCAGTTTCCTCATGTCCCCCACCCCGCCTCCCCCATCGCAGGTCAAAACCTCCAAGGCGGCACCGCCCTCATGAACTGTCCTATCTGTCCATCTTCCTTCCCCCACCTATCGTCTCTATAATCTGCTCCGACCTATCACTGTCTCCCCTCAACCTCCATAGACTAATTGACTTCCTAGTTCCTTGGTCCCAACTTCGCACTCATTAGAGACCCACGCATCTTCCAATTTGTCTGTCAGTCCCCTACCACACCCAACCATTGCTGATGAAAGGTTAATGTCTGAAATGTCAATTTTCCTGCTCCCGACGTTGCCTGACCGGCTGTGGTATTTCAGCCCTCCGCTATTTTAATCTGCTTGACCTTATCCACGTCAAGAATGCTCTCGACAGAGAAAATAATAACATGAAAATTCTCCAACGCCAGAAACGATCCAGAACGAATTGGCAGAAATTGAATGTCACGAGGAAAATAATTAGAAATAGCACGAGGAAAAATGTGTTCGCAAAGGGAGGGGTGCATGTCCGTAAATCACAGTTTGAGTTTGACAAAGGTTAAGATTCATTGGATACAAAATGGAATTCAATGTTAACCTCAAAAGGAACAATGTTCAGAGTGACATGGAGAGAGCAATAAAGTGACAGCAGATACAAGGTTGGCTGCCCAGCCTCCTTGAGCGCTGTGACACGCTTTGCGTTTCTGAATGAAATCACATTCGGTACTACAGAATGTGGGACATTTGACAACGCGTATATTCTGTCCAAAAACAATGAAGGAATTGTGACTACATTCTCAAAGTTACATGCTACATGAAGATGGCAAACTAAGTATTTCTCTGAATTTCTCCGAACTTTGTTTATAGTTATTACGCTCAGGTGAGCGAGTAGCGCATTTGGAGCTTCAAGTTGTGCAATCCCGTGGTCAATGTATCAAAGATGTCTCCTCCTGTGTGGCAGTTCTGCGAGCTATAATATTTGCTGTGCTTCCAGTAAGTAGATGAGATGTGCACGGGGGAGGTGATACGCCTGTGAATGCCTTAATACCATTTCTTTGTTCTCCCATGGTCTGCTATGATCTAAGTTATGCAACCGCTCTTCACTGAGATGGGAATAAAGTCGTGAAATTGTAAAACAAAATAACACAATCAGTTGTGATGTATTTCACGCCCTGCTAAAATCGTTTTCACAAATAAAACTGACAGCAACACTTCTAGTGTGATCCAAAGGCGCTGGAAAGAACATTTTGACCAATGTATATCGCACACAGCACGTTTGTTGAGATGGAAAACTCAGGGAGGGAAACATCCGCAACACACCAAGAGCCTGACGTGTTTTGAACACACAGCTTTCCGAACTGCAGTCAGATGGGGCACAAGGCCACAGCCACACAATTATTACAGTGCTCCATAAAGTGACGCTATTTTACTGCGACAATCTTAAGTTATGACGAGCAACAGAGGCCAATGCATGCACCGTCTCGCACGATCTCTACTCCTCTACCTCTCGAAAGAACGCCTCCTTCTGTATTTCTCTGTTCATTCTCAAAATATCCTATCAGAACATTTGATGGGCTTTAAGTCAGTCCTGGAATCACGGATGAGTGAAATGTACAAGTTTAAATTCCTGTCGTTGGAAAAACTTTCCATTGAATAGCCCAGTACCACGTTACCCGTGACCAACCATATTCATGTCCAAGTGGCCAGCTTATGCCCTATTAGGTCGCGTTGCAGCTGGAAGCCCCGCGGAAAGTTGATGAAATAAACTTCCCTGACGTTCAGGCAGGCCTGCAATGGGAAGCAATGATTGTTCATCCCAACATCAGCTCACATGAGGGCATATCTCTACATTAAACAGAATGGAGGCAAACTTGCCTTCCTTCAACTTAAAATGGAAAACCCATCATCCGAATTCCCTCAGGTAGGTTTGGGAGCATTTATTCCAGATATTGGCTCATGATTTCTGTGGACACTTGCATAAAGTTTAACATGGTGAGAAACAATGCTGGCAAGGTGGATACCCATTGGAAATTCAGCGCAGAGCCTGAAATGCTCGACCAATACTGAAAGCAGTGCTTTAAAGTTAGCCTGATTACAGTAGAGAAAGATTCCATAAGGCTAGGGTTGTCCGTGTTTCTAAGAAAGACAGAAGTGCGATGATAATTGAAACTAAGAAAATGACAGACAGATTGCAGAATTGCAATGAATGTAATAACAGAAAAGGACGTTTCCCGGTGTCATGGATGAGTTTTCTTGGACTAGGATCAAGCTGTCGCCATCTCTCCACAATGAAAGTCTCAGCCTGTATTTTGGAACAGTAAAGCTGATAGAGGAGAACTGTTAATTCAGTAACTGCAGTCTGAAGCTGAAAATTGCTGACAGCCAGGTTTCAGAATCTTACAGAACATTTTTACACCTCAGACTATATGATGAATTTCATCAGCACATCCAGCTGTACACCAAAAAATATTAGTCACTTACTATGATTCCTTATCTAACAATTAGGATTAGACTACTCAAGGAGCATGTTCAGCATGACTTCGAAACACTGAGTTTGTCAGATGTTTGGAGCTCTTTTGGACGTTCAGCAGTGTGAAGTGAATGATTTGTCATCTTTAGATCGAGAGAGACAGCTTTCATTGCTGAGGAGACAGTCACACTCCATAGATTAACTATTTCAAATCAGTCAGTGTTAAGGGACAGAAGGGTATGACTGTGAGTGAGGCAGATAGAGGCAACCAGAGGGTAGTACTGAAGGTGTCTCAGCCCTTCAGCTTAACAGGTTTGAGGTCCTTGCTCTCTGTGTGATTAACATAGCAAATAAAACAGTACAGTGCAGAACAAGCTCTTCGGCGCTCAATGTTGCACCGACTTGTGAACTAATCTAAGCTTATCTGCCTACTGGATCCCATCATCGTTGATATGCTTATCCAAGGATTGCCTAAATGCCTCTAAAGTGGCTGAGTTGACTACATTAGCAGGCAGGTCATTCCACGCACTAATCACTCTCTGAAAAATGAACTTGCGGCTGAAAACTGCCTGAAGTCTATCATCGGTCAATTTGCAACTGTGCCCTCTCGCATTTGGTGACGTCATCATCCTTGTAAAAAAAGTTTATCATTTTCTATCCTACTTAAGCCTCTGGTCATCTTGTATGCCTCTAACGAATTCGCTCTGATCCTTCTTCTCTCCAGTGAGAACACAATCAAATCTCTCAGCCTTTCCCCATAAGACCTTCCAACCAGATCAGGCAACATCCTGGGAAATCTCCTCTGCACATTTTCCAATGCTTCCACATTCTTCCTGCAGTGGGGTTTCAAAAATATACACAATATTCAAAGTGTGGCCCCATTAGCGTTTTCTAGAGTTGCCGACTGACATTATCGCTCCGGAACTCAATCCTTCTACCAAGAAAATCTCACACATTGTATGTCTTCTTATCAGCACTATCGACCAGTATGCCAAGTGTCAGGGATCTATGTACGTGGACTCCAATATTATTCTGTACACCTTCAAGACCAAGAATATTTTCATTGACCCACTATTCTGCCTTCCTGTTATTCTTCCCAAAGTGGGTCACTCAGATTTATCTGCATTGATCTCCATTTTCCACCCTTCAGTCCTAACCTGCTGTTTCTCCAAGTCCCCATGCAACCTGCAACATTTTCCCACACTGTCCACGACTCAATCGACTTTCATGTTATCGCACATAGAGCACGGTGCAGTGCAGAACACGCGCTTCGGCCCTCAATGTTGCGGCACCCTGTGAACTAATCTATCCTCATCCCCCTACACAGTCTCATCATCATCCATGTGCTGATACAAGGATTATTTAAATTTCCGTAATGTGGGTGAGTTAACTACCGTGGCAGGCAATGCATTCCAAGACCTCACTCTCTGAGTGAAGAGCCTGCATCTGACATCTGTCTTAAATCTATCAGTTTTCAATTTGTAGCTATTTACCCTCATATATTCTGACGTCATCATCGTAGGAAATCGACTTTCTATGTCTACCCTATATCATTCTCTGATCATCTTTTATGTCCCTATCAAATCCATTGTAGTCTTCTACTTTCCCTTGAGAACAGAACGCAATCTCTCAGCCGTTCCTCATTAGACCTTCCCTTCAAACCAAACAACACCCTGGTAAACCTCCTCTGCACATTTTCCAATGCATTCATATTCTTCTGGGAATGGGGCGAGCAGAATTGTACACAATCTTTCAAGTGCAGCTGCACTAGTGTTTTATATAGTTGTAGCACGACATTATGGATCTGGAAATCAATCCCTCTTCTCATAAAACCGAACACAATATATGTCATCTTAACAGTATTATCAACCTGGGTGGGATCTTTCAGTAATCTACTTCACTGATTTTACTGTCAGCTGCAATCTTACTAACACATCCACCTATGCCTGCGCCAAGTCATTATAAAAATGACCAACAGCAGTGGTCCCAAAAGCAATCCTGTAATTATTGCAACAGCCTACACTGTGGAAAGCTATCAAAAGCTTTACTGAAGTCCATTGACTCTACTTCAGCTGCTCTACCCTCATCCACATGCTTCGTCACATTCTCCAAATACACAATGAGTTTTTTGAGAAATGACTTGCCCTTGACAATACCATGTTGACTACTTGCAATCAATTAATTGCTTGCAAGTTATAAATCCTACCTTTTACAATCCTTTCCATTTTTTTCTTACAACTGTTGTAAGGCTCACTTCTCTATAATTAACTAGGTCATCTCAACTGCCTTTTTGTACAAGAGCACAATGCTGGCAAAACTCCACTAATCTCATACTAAAAACATTAACGATGACTGCTCAAAGAGCAACGCTCAAGGCTACAACGTCTCCTCCAACTTCTCTCAGAATCCGCGGATCAATCCCATCTGGCCCAGGTGACTTGTCTACTTCCACTACTTCTTGAATTGATAATACCTCCTCCTTATTCAACTCGATCCTTTCTAGTCTAATATCCCACATCACACTTTTCTCCATGACAATATTCTTTTTCTTGAGTGAAAACATTTGTGGAATATTCGTTTAGCACGTCTCCAGTCTCCAAAGCGTACACGCAAAACTTCTCAATTCTGTCTTTGACTGGCCTTATCCCTACTCTAGTCATCCTTTTATTACTGAAATACATGTAGAAACCTGTCAGTATCTATGTTATTGTAACTGACAAAGACTGCTCACATGATCTTATTGTTCTTCTTATGTCTGTCTTTAAATAGTTATAAGACAATCTGTAACTCTCCATCGCCTCATCTGAACCACCTCGTATCAACGTCACATAAGCTTCCTTGTTCCACTGAATAAGAGATGTAATTTAGTAAGCAATGGTTCCCATACATTATCACTTTCGCCCTGACTTATAGAGGCATAACTATCAAGGACACACAATATATGTTTTTGAATCAGCGCCACCTTTCGATTGTCCCATCTCCTTCATTTTGCTACCCCATTCTATGCATCTGAAGTCCTATCTAATCACATTATCGTTGCCCTTCCCTCTTCTATTACGCTTGCCCGGTGGTATGTACCTATCGCTTTCTATTGCTCAACTACAATTGAATTATGGTCACTTTCTCCAAAGTGCTCGCCTAACACTAAATCAAACATCTGGTCTGGTACATTATTAAGCACCAGATTCAGTGTAGCCGCCCCTCTTGTTGGTTCTTCGACATACTGTGTCAGAAAACCCTCCTCCATACATGACACAAGAACCTATCTATCCAACGTACCTGAGGTATAGGGTTTCCATTCAATCTGAGAACGTTCGAGTCCACAGAATGACCAAACTGTTCTTTTCACTCGTTCCCAGATTCGTTTGGTCAAACCTCTCCGCTGCATCCATGGAAGTCTGTGGAGGTCTAAACAAAACTTTCAGCGGTGTGGCCTTGTCTGTCGTGTTCCTTAAAATATCCCAAACCACCTCAGTCGACTTATCCTTGTCAAGTTTACTTTCAGCTACCGTTATTCTGACTAACAAAACCACACCTCCCCATATTTATACACCTCCTCTGTTCTCAATGAAGATTCCAAATCCTGGAAACTGTAACTCCCATTTCTTACCCTGTCTCTCCATATCCTCGAAATGACCACAACATCAAAGTCCCAGTTACCTATCCAAGCTGCAAGTTTACACATCCGGTTTCGGATTGTTCTGGATTTGAAGCAGGCGCAGTTTTAACCAGCTTTCTGTCAATCAGACACCGTGAATTCCTCTCCATACCCTGCCTACTCTCATCCTCGTTTGCACTCGAAAGACACCTCAGGAGCCCATTCGCCTGCTGAGTTCGTTTATCCGAAAACCACCAGCAAATTTCCCACCAAGGAAATTCATGCCCCTCTGTATCAATTGATGTCCGTCCTGCTTGTGGAGTTCCCACCTTGCACAGAATGAATCCCAATTATCCGTTTTCCTGAAGCATTCCCCCTGCACCATCCCTTCATCAACGTTTTCAATTTATATATCTCCCTCTTCCTTCCCCCACGATCACGTGGGTTGGGTAACAATCCAAAGATAACAACAATGCTTGTTCTAGCTTTGAGCTTCCAACCGAGCTCCCAGAAATTCTTCCTTACATTTATATGCATCTTTCAACCTATCTTTAGTACTTGCATGGAACCGATTTGGAGCTGGTCACTTTCACCCTTGAGGACAGCAAAGACATGATCTGAGACAACACGGACCAATGCACCAGACGCAATACACAACGCATAAGTCTCGTCCTTTCCGAAGAAACCTTCAAACTGGCCCGCTCACTATTGTGTCCCCAGTGACTAAAACTCTCCTCCTTTCCCACCTTCGTTTCTATGCAATAGGGGCAGACTCCTTGCCAGAGCCCTGCGACTTACTGCATGCCCCTGATAAGTGGTTCCCGATCAATAACCAAAACGGTATTCGTGTTTTTGTTTTCATTGGAAAGACCACAGGATATCCATGCACTGATTGTTTCACACCCTTCAAATAATTAACCACCTTTCTTTTTGTCTGTTGCAACGTTGGCTGTAGGGCGGATAAACAAACTGCGGACACAAATGTGATAGAGTGGGCGTTTAAAGAGGATGGAGTGAAGAAAAACATCACTCTAATCGAGGATAGCAGATGCCAGGAAACAGAGACTCTTCCCCATTGCCTAAATCAAATGGCCCGATGGCCGTGTTGCCTGCTTGGTGCCCTGTTTCATGATATTCTTCTGAGCTGCAGAGGAACTTGGTTTGGCAGAGGAACGATACTGTTGTTGACATTGGTAGAAACAGTAACGAGTTTCTGCTGATGTAATTTAGTTTGTGCAAAATTAGAAAATAGATACAAATCAGCATAACCTCTGGATCCATAAATAAATCGGCACAAGATCAGCAAGATTAGCAAGGTAAATGTGTGATTGAAAGACTGGTGTGGGAGAAATACATGTTATTTCTTTGGATATTGGGGACAGAACTGACGACGGATGGAACTGTTGGAATGGGACAGTTTCCACCTGCATGATGTTGTGACCAAAGCCCTTGAGAATCTGATTGCCGGGGTCGGTTTATAGCACTGTAAACTACGGGTGTTGGTTTCAATTGCATCGAAAATGACGTGAAAAACTTCAAGAAGGGGAGGGCTTTGCACGGGTTAAGGTTTCCACAGCAACGAATAGGAGAGAAAATATGGAAAGGATTAGGAACCTATTTCCAGAACAGAAATTCAGGGTACAATTCTGAGAATAGGAGCAGTCACGGCATGCGTGAGGGTGTTGTAACTAAACAGACACAGTATATGAAAAAAAAACATAAACGAGTTTGAAGCACAGTTTGAACTTGGCAGGTATGTTATTTTGTGTATATCACAGAGATGTGGTTGCAACGGGATCATCTAGGAGAAAGTGAGGACTGCAGATGCTAGAGATGCTGCAAGGGGATCATACCTAGGAGACCACTACCAGTGCAACGGATAGAGGAGATGACATTTGTTGCTCACCACGTGTCCTCCCCTACATCGGCAAACAGAACACCAAATTTTGGATCGTTACAGGGAAAACTCTGGGACACCTGCGCCAACCACACCACCCCGTTACTGATCAATTCAAATCCCCTTTCTACTCATCCAAAGACATGCATATTCTGGGCCTAATCCATCGCCAAACACGAACTACCTGGGACACCTACACCAACCATACCGCCCCGTTAATGAACAATTCAAATCCCCTTTCCACTACACCAAGGACTTGCAGAATTTGGGTCGACTCCATCGCCAAACAAGAACTACCTGACACTTGGACGAAATAAGCCTCATATTCCGCTGCTCCACCCTGCAACCCCACGGAATTACTGTGGATTTCACCTGATTTCTCAATTCCATTCCCTGCAATTTATCCCAAGCCTCCAACTCGACACCGCCGTTTTCACCTGTTGATCATCTTTCACATCTATCTGCTCCACCCTCCTGTACACACATCACCTTCTCCCACACCTTCATCTATTTTCTGCATTCGCAGCTATCCTGCCCCCAGCCCCACTCGTCTCCCAATTATCTCCCAGCTTCCCTACCCACAAGCCTTATTCGTGATGAAGGGCTAATGACTGAAGAGGTGATTCTCCTGATACTCGGATGTTGCCTGACCTGCTGCACTTTTTCAGAACCACACTTCTGATTTTGATCTCTGTGATCTGTAATCCCCCCTTTCCTCCTGAGATTTGCAAAATGCAACACACAATGGGCGGTCACTGTAGCTGATCTATTTTTAAGTGATGAGTTTACCAATTGAAACGGAAAACCCGTCTTCAGCACCAACATTGAGCCACCGTCTCCTCTGACAAACCGCCAATGATTTTCCCTTTTCCTGATTTCCGCTCTGTTTTGTTTCAAGCCGATTGCACATCAGGTAATTCCAGCTGACACTGATGATGTAGGACTTTAACATGCAGGGAAGTCATTCCGATGCTTTGCTTGAACGGTCAAGGCAGTAAGTCTAGAATAAATAGATTATCTTGCAGCAGTGCAGTGAGTAAAGAGTAAAGTGATCATTTTGCGGCAGTAGAGGACGTAGTTTTGACTGCATTGTAACATTGTGTGCAACTCCAGTCTGCCTCCTGTAGAAATGATGAACAAACGTTGAAAGAGTTTCGAAAAGATTTGGAAGGATGTTGCCAATGTTGGAGGGTATGAGCTATAGAGAGAGGATGAATATGCTGTGGCTGTTTTTCATGGAGAGTCAGAGACAGAGGGATGCACTTATAGATATTCATATATCATGAGGTGCATGGATGTGGTAAGTACATTACATTACTTACAGTGTAGAAACAGGCCCTTCAGCCCAACAAGTCACACCGATACGCCAATTCACCTGACCCGCACATCTTATGTGCTGTGGGAGGAAACTGGAGCACCCGGAGGAAACCTACGCAGACACGGGGAGAACGTGCAAACTCCACACAGTCAGTCGCCTGAGTCGGGAATTGAACCCGGGTCTCAGGCGCTGTGAGGCAGCAGTACTAACCACTGTCAAACCGTGCTGCCCACAAAGTAAGCAAGTAGACAAGTAGAGAAGTTCTTATCCCTAGGGTAGGGCTAGTTCAGAATTCGAGGCCAGAGATTTAGGGAAACATTTAAAAGGGATCTAAGGGGCAACATTTCCAAGCAGAGGGTGGTTCCTGCATGGGACTAGTGGTCAGAGAAAATGTTGGCTTCTGGTCCAATTACGCCAAACAAAGACACGCATCTCAATTATTACGTGAATAGGATGGGTTTGGCGAAGTATGGGTCAAGTGCTGGCAAATGAGACGAGATTAGGTTCGGATATCTGGTCGGTATTGACAAGATGATCGGAAGGATATATTTCTGTTGTGTAAATCTCTATGACTCTCTGACTATTCCACTACGTCATTCTGCTTCAAAAGATCAGGTAGCATTTAACATTGGGTTACTGTAATTCTTAGCCATTAACATGCCATGGCACAGATCGCGTTAAATCTTAATTACTAGACAACCAGGGAAGTTCTCTGTTGATATCAGACTGGGCAATATCTGATTCAATATTGCATTCCCCCATCTTTCAGTATATGATTCATTCAGCTCTGTTACACCTTGTTTGAAATATACAGACTAATCAATAACCTATTAGACTGCAGTATTTAGGCCATGACACTCCACCTTACAGCGATGCTGCTGTATCATAGTGGTTGAATAATTGCTTTTGTGAGCCTGCGTTTGTGAATTTGTGCCACGTGTGAAAATTTACAAACGTGTTGCATCCAACACCCAAAGGAGCACCTTGCAGCAAACGGATTATTTCATTCAAGCCTGAAAAGGGGCAAGTATGCCAAGCTGGTCAAATCCCACTTCCTGGATTTGGTCAGTTCTGAGGCCGATGTCACTCTTGGGGGGATGTCACTGCATGATTCCCTCTGTCGGTGAAAATGCGTCTCAGTTCCACGAGGGAGCATGAACGCATTTTCTCAATCTCAGGCAAAAGCAGACGTTGCTGAAAGACCTGGTTCAGAGGAATTGCCACTGAAACCGTAACTTTATCTCTGATTTAACCACACAGATACTACCAGAACTGGTGAGCTTTTCCAACAACTTATACTTTTGTTGCCCATATCAAATTTCAGAGCGAATTATTGTGTCGTTGAAGTGCAAAATATTCCAATGAAAAATCATTGAAATGACCAGTTGAAATTTCAGAGCAAGTAAAACGAAAGGCCAAGTCCTGAAAACTGGGATGATGGACCCCTAACGGTGACGTAAAATACTCGATTACTCCATCAGATTATCTCCAAAGACCAAAAGCAACGACTAAAGCCGTTTTGAAACAAATGAGAAACGTGCTCTTGCTTATATCCCTGGTGGCAGTGTGAGTAGGAATCGATGCTTCGACCACCGTTGCCCAGGTTCCGGTTCCTGATCTGAAAATTCGAATTGATTGTTGCAGACTGTTGCAACAGGAAAATCAGAGCAGATATGACGGGAATCAATTCATGCCGTCGAGAACATGAGAGCTCGATCTGAAAGAAAGGGAAATTTCCGGACTGTCTCTGTTCAGTTGGACAAAGAGTTCTGAAAGGTTCGCAATGCTGAGATTAAGTTTTGGTGTTTGTTTCGTTTCCATTCCCAGCAGCTGCAGTGATCCAGTCGGTTGGTTTGGGTAACAAAAGGAAATGAAGGGTGGGTCTATTTCAGCTTCCTCTCCACTGACAGCGCTGTGAGATTGCTTCTACTGTTTTCGGGGACATTTGCAGTTGTGAGGCAGTAAAAGGATTCTCCTTCATGCAGATCCTCAATCATAAACTCATGTCGGATTCATTACAATAGGGAGGATGTGTTTGGAAGTAGAACGGAGCCTTGAACTGCACTCAAACCAGACAAGAGCCTATCCTATTCCACCCCTGTCCTGTGCATCCCAAAAGCCCCCATGCTGCAATGTTCTGATGTTCACACGGACATGAGCAGCGATGGGAATTCTCACAAAGAGAAAAAAACGGAAAAAAACAATCAGAGTCACTATTGCATTTTGGAAGTGTCCATATTGTGAACCAGTGCCTTTCTGTGGCAAAGGAGAGTTATTTGGCCTCAAGTGCCGGCATCTGTGTCACTCTCTTCATGTTCGAACTTGTCACTCTCTTCTCTGTTGGAACATTTATTCACCGTCACTGCGCTGTTTCAAGAGTTTGAGAAATGGATTCTTGGAGTCTGCGAGAAACCTCTGCTCATTTCTAGTCCTGAGTTGAACGATAGATTCTCCCTGCACCGCAGCTCAGTGTCTCAAAATGATCCGCTGTTAGCATCAGCCTGTTCTTTACCTTTTTGCAATATGTTTGCTGAAAAACATCAGATGATCACAACTCGGCTTTCCTGACAAAATACTGTTAGGTATGGACAGGGTAGACGAAAGCAAATGTTTGCTCTTGATGTGTCATCGCTTGCATACATTTAAAGGTAGAGGAAGACATATTTGAGGAGATATGCAGTGAAACCTAATCAGCCAGCAGCTGTTTGAATCTGTTATCCCACTGTGTGTCAGAGTCGGGGAAGCAGAAGCCCAAATTACCTTTAGAGACATTCAGATGTGATTTTGTAATACTAAACCGTACAAGGCCAAGGGACTGAATATGGGTTGCGGATAATCAATCAGTTGTTTCTGACAAAAGCATTGGAAGGAGTTTAAGAATTAAAATGCCATCCAGGCAACTGGCAGCGGAAGTCATTCCTGGTGGTCAAGTGTTTGGGATTCACCGATTTGACGAGTGGGGTACGGGGTCGAATCGCGACCAGGGAATGAAAAGTGCTCATTTTCCCTTCAACAGTGGTATCAACAAAAGGAAAGCATCAGTGACGAGATTGCGTTCAATTCCTTGTTTCAATTAATGTCCATGAGAAAAGGACATTAATGTCCACCCTGTTAACTAAGCCGAACGTGTTTCGATAATCACTGATCAATCGACCACTTCACCCTTCATTCTCCTTTGATCCTCTTGCCAAAAAGTTTCAAAAGACTTTCAAATTTGTGACTTGGCTATTCATATCGTAAGTTTGCCATTCCCATGAATCGCAGTGATTGGGAAAGTGAGCTATGGAAATGATAATGTGTGGGACACTTCCAGTTACCTTCCTGTGATGCAGTAGTGATGTTGTCTCTGATGTTCTCGGGTACATTGACAGAAGATCCCTGCAGATAAGAAATTCAAACGTCGATTCGACTTCAGAAGAAAGAGGACGATTGGTTGTAAGTGAAATAAAATCCTGCATTGCTCTCGAGACCGGTAGGAGTCGAACCTCCACTATCTTGATGTGTAATCAGGCGAATTACTCATTACTGGTTCAAACATGAATGGCAGAAGAATTAGCATATGGGAGACAGCATCACCACGCATACACATTTCCGCAATGTTTGGAGATGTGTCACCGATTGTGAATAATCTCAGAGACATGCAAGTGACAAAGAATCGCCGTGAAGTGGATGGGTTGTATGGCGTCTGTCTGCGTGAGAATGACGCCACGTGTGTAGCCGTCCGTCTCCCTCTCTCTGGGATGAGGAAGAAACAATAGCTCATTTTTAACCCTTCCTTCCGCGTTGGATTGTCAGCAGCGGCTCAGCTCAGGGCCGTGGTGATGACTGTCGCTGAGTGAGCGTTTATCTTGCATTCTCTCCAAAGGGGTAAGTTTGGGCTCTGATGTCAACTGCTGCACGTTCGCATGAAAGAAAAGTACGCCCGTCTTGCATTAGACTTCGAGCAGGATTTGTGTGTGAGGAAGAACTCGGAACACCAAACAAGCTGCACACAATAGAAGTCCTATTAATTTTCCTGGAGGAAGAATCTCCAGCGTCTATTTCTTCCTCTCCTGCCAGTTCGGAATCGTTCCTTTTCTCTGATAAACAAACGTTCGGAGAAAATCCACAATAAAACTTCCACATTTTCTGCTGTGTAATTGCTTCTACTCGCCGCAAGTGATTAACACTGAGAAGAAAAGCGAACGGGCTTGGTCCTCTCCCCGCACAGCCTGCAATTAGAAACAAAATGCTTACATTGTTCGCCAGTGGAGGCATCGTGGTTCCTTGATACGGGGCAACGAACAGCATCAATGAGCAGGGAGACGAGACAGGAAACAGACATTTTGGAAACACTTCGCTGCTTGGAATTACTGGAGCGTTGTGGAATGGATTTCAGATGACGAAAAGTTCTGCTGCTCGCGCAGTGGGCTATGCCACCAGGCTATCACACATTACTCATCGAGCATCATGGCATTCAAGGGTTTAGATACGTGGATAGATGCATATGTCCTGTCTGTACTTACACAAAAATAATCGATCTAGTTTCTCAAAACATAATCTCTGTAAATGACGTTGAACAGCCTGAAGTCGAGATGGAGAAGAGGTGCGATTGTAGGAAACACAAAAAAGGGAAACACTTTGTCAAAGTGAAAACCTGTGTTTCTGATTGTTCACGGAGTCAATCCGACTCTGAATGAAACTACCACCTGCATTATTGCTCAAGGCAGCTCGTGAAACATCAGGAATTGAGGAAATTAAGCGATTCAAGACAGCGGTGAACAGGATGATGTGAATGGTGCAGCGTACGTGCAATTTCAGCTGTCAAGGTAGATTGGAAAGTTGGGGCAGTTTTGCTGAGAATGCTGAAAGCTGGTCTTCCCTTGCCACTGCAAGAGGTGAAAAACCTCAGCACTCACCGCACCTCTGTCTGTCGCACCAAAGGGTGCTTCCACATCCGGCAGAGATTTTCTTGCAAATGCAAATACCTTATCTACAGTGTCTGTTGTTCTTGACGTGGTCTCCTTGACACTGGTGAGACAGGGCACTAATACCGACAGCGTTGCAGAGAATATCTCTGGGATACACGCACGAAACAATCCCATCGTACTGTAGCTGACTGCACCATCTCCCCCTCCCAACCCAAAGACATGCAAGTCCTGGACCTCCTCCACATTCAAATACAAGGTACTCAATGAGTGTGGGAAAAACACCTCATCTTCCTATATGGGACCGTCCAACAAATCAGCATCAATGTTAACGTCACCAGTTTCCTTATCTGCCCTCCCTAAAACCCTATTGCAAGTCTAACGCTCCATCTGGATATCTACCTCTTGACTGTCCTATCCGCCCATCTTCCAGCACACCAGCAGCTCCATACTCCGCTCTGACCTATCACCATCACCCTGCTGCATGCATCGACTGATTAACTTTCCAGCTCCATTCACACTCCTGTTCTCCACACAACTATTTATCTCTCAGCACTTTAAACCTACCCTCATTCCTGATGAAGAGCGAGTTTCTGCAACGTAGATTTTCCAGCTCCTGATGCTGCGTTACCAGCTGTGCTTTTGCAGACACTAACATTTCGCGTTTGCTTGACATTTCCAAAGTCATGAAGGTTCTAGTTAGGAGAAATAAGGGAGAGAAAATGCTCTGGCTCCTGAAAGTAACTAGAATGACTCGGCAGGGATTGAAGATCATCAGGAAAAGAAGTACAACTGACAGGAGGAATAATACATTCGCGCAGGGAGTGACACATGTCTGTAAATCACTCTCTGACAGTGACAAAGATTCAGATTCGATGGACAAAAAGGAGAAATCGATGTTACATTAAAAGGAACAAAGTATAAAACTACATGAAGAGAGCAAAAGAGTTGCAATGGAAAACCAGCAGAGAGGAGGTGGTCTCTTTGGCCTCCAAATGGACTATGACACACTTTGTGATACTGAGTGAAATCGGCTTTGGTACAACAGAATGTGGGACGTTTCATAATGTGTATACTCGCCCAACAGTACGTTACACAACTGCAATGAAGGAGTTATAACATCATTCTCAATGTTACATGTTACACGCCAGATGGAAAACTGAGTACTTCTCTTGATGACTGAGAATTGTGTTGACAGATATAGAACTCAGGTGTGTGGAATGGCGCATTCGGAGCTAAAGGTGTGAAACCCAGTGATTATTGAATCAACGCCGTCTCCTCCTGGGTGGCAGTTCCAGAGCACTGCAATTTGCTGTGTTTCCAGTAAAATGATGCAAATACATACTGCGTAAAACATTGGTGAAGTTGGCGCATAGGAGTTGATATGCTTATGAAGGTCTGAATGGCCTTATCCTGATTTCAGTCGATCTGCTATGATCTACATCATGCAGCCTCTCTTCTGCGAATTGGGAATAAGCTCGTTAATTTGATGGAATAAGCTGTGATGTGTTTCATGCACAGGACTCCGCACAGTCATTCCACATGCTGTTTCACACAGCCACGTCCTGGCGGCCAATTAAATTTAATACATAGCGGACTGAACCAAGTAAATGTCTGTAATTGGATTTACCCCCACCGTGTAAATTTCACAATCACCGTTAATGTGGAGAGGGGCCGTTAGACTGTGGGTTTCGCTCCTGTTGTTGAGATATACATGACTTTAACTGTGCCCAGGGAGAGGAAAGAATTGCTGTTGCTGCGAAACATTTCTTTGTGAAACCTCTGTCTCTCTGCTGTCACCGGAGGAGGTCGAACTCCTGATGGATTGAAGCATAAAATTGGGAGGATTGAGTAATCAAATATCATTACGTGTTATTAACACCACGCTGTCTTCAACTCAAAGTGGCGGCTGCCCAGAGGGATGTGGCTGCGTGTTACCCAATGATGAACACTTTGTGCTGTACATATCATACTGGGCATTTAGCCAAACGATGGGTAATCCACTTCCCTGAACCATTGTTCACAGATAAAACTGCCAGTGAAACATCTCGTCTGATTGAAAGGAGCTGACAAAAGACACTTTGCCCAGTGAATATCGCATACAGTAAAATCTGTTGCAAGGTAAAACTCGCGAAGGTAACCCCTCAAAACGCGCTGCAAGACTGAGGTGGTTTGAACACACAACTTTCTGATCTGGAGTCAGACGCTCCACCAGCCAACACCCACACTCATGCTGTTGCGTTCAATTAAGAGAAGTTATCATACTTTGATAATCTTACATTATGACCAGCAGTAGAGGTCAAAAACGAACGTCTGTTCTGTATCATTTGCGGTCTGTACATTTGTCCCTCAAATCACCGTACCCTTCTGTCTTTCTGTTTCATTTTTACTCTGCCTCCCCCATTCCTCCCTTCTAAAATTCATTGTCTCAGCTCCACTCAACTTGGCCATTCCCCTCCTGCTTCATAGATTCGGCTCTTAACCTATCTCTGGGCAGCCTGATTCAAGTCTGTAAGTCACAGGGTGGATTCAGGAGAGAGACAAAGAGGCTGCGTGGGGTTCAAAAAGCACGGACTGGGTTTCATTCTGATTTTCCTGTTATTGTTCAGGCTGCAGAACTATGTTTTGTGAATCCACATGCAAAGTCGTTTCCTGGTGACATAGATGAATTTGCAGTGACTGGGATCAGGCTGTCCTTGTCTCTGCCCAATGAGCGTCTCAGTCTGTACTTTGGTGAAGTAAAACTCCTCGAACACAATAAGAATTTCAGTGACTGCAGTCTGAAGTTTGATCTCGCTGACACCCAGGTTTCAGAATCTTGCCGATTTCTTTACACCTCAGACTCTGTGGTGCATTTAGTCAGCACTTTCGGCTGTTCACCAAAATACTCGTGAGTCACTATGGCTCATTCTCGAAGCATTCGAGGTGCATCTTCCAAAGCATGCAACACACTGTGTTTATCAAAACTTTGGAACACACTTGTGCAAGCAACAGCAGATACAGGATTATTTGTTAATTATAAATCTGAGACAGCCATTTTGGTATTGTGAAGGAGACAGCCACATTTCTTAGATTAAGTACCTCATATCGGTCAGTGACCAGTGAGAGAAGGGTGTGACTGGAAATGAGACAGGTAGAAGGAAACAGAGGGTAGTACTGAAGGACTCTCAGCCCTTCAGCCACTCCAACAAGTTTGAGTTACTTCCTCCCTGTGTGGATGAAAATGCTGGCTGTAGGGAGGATGAGCAAAGAGAAGACAGAAATGTGGTTGAGGTGTTAATTCAAGAGGAGGGAGAAAAGAGAAATATTGGTATAATTGGGGACAGTAACTGCCAGGAAATAGAGATTGTTCGCTATGGCCCGACTCATGGGTCCCGAAAGCTCTATTGTCTGCTTGATGTGCATTTTCAGGATACTCGCCTGGGCTGCAGATGAACTTGGAGTGGGTGAGGAATGATCCAGATGTTGGTGTTGGTGGAAAGAGGAAAGAGTTCCTGTATTTGGAATTTAGGTTGGTGATAAATTAGAAAACATGCATAAAAAGTAATAATCTCTTGATTACTACCTGGTCCATTAAAAAATCGGCACAGGATCAGCAAGATTAACGAGGTAACTGTGTGGTTATAAGACTGCTGTGGGAGAAATGCGTGCTATTTAATTGGATTTTGGGGTCAGAACTGGCGAAGGATTGAACTGTTCCGTGGGATAGTGTCCACTTGAATGATGCTGCGGCCAAAGTCCTTGGAAAAGCTGAAAGCTTTGGTCTGTCGGTTGGACTTTAAAGTAAATAATGTGTTTGTTTTAATGGCATAACAATTTATGGAAAATGTGAAAGAAGTGGAAGATTTTTTACAGTATTTTTTCCGCCACAAGTAATTGGACAGAACGTATGTAAAGGAAAAGGAATCTACTTCAGGCACAGCAGGGAAGGGGACATTGCTGAGAAGAAGTGAGCTCTCTGCAGGAGGGAGAGTGTTGCACCTAAATAGAAGCAGTGTTTGAAAAAAGGGAAACGGGCTGGAAATTGGCAGGTATGTTATTGAGGGTATCACAGAGACGTGCCTGCAAGTGGATCAGGGTTGGGAGACCACAAAAGATCCAACGGATACTGTGATTATATTTATGCATCCTTTGCACCTCTGCAAAAGTCATCTACTGTGTCTGTTTCATCTGATGATTTCTCGTCCATATCGCCAGATAAGACGCCAACTTGCAAATCATTTCAGGGAAAAATATCTGGGCTACCAAACCAACCCCACTGCCGGTTAGATTAACATTTTGAATCCCCTGCCCCCTCAATGTTGTATCTGGGTCTTCCATCGCCAAACCCTTGCCGGCTGAATCCAGGAGGAGTGAAGCTTAATCATCCGCCTTGGCACCCTGCAAACCCACGGGATTAACGTGGATTTCACCTTTGGTCAAAAATCCCTTGACACACCTCATGCCAGTCCCAAGCCTCAAGTGGAGACGGCCCTGTTTCCCTGTTCAACATCTTTCCTATTTATCCGCTCAGCACTCCTCTCCAATCTAACACCTTCTCCATGCTTTTATCTACCTATTGTATTCTCCGCAAACTTGTCCCCAACCCCAAACTGACTGCTGTTTATCTCTCAGTTCCACAGCCCACCAGTTTCATTCCTGATGAAGGGCTTATGTCCGATACGTCAATACTCCTACTCCTCGAATGGTGCCTGGCCTGCTCTGATTTTCTAGCGCCACACTCCCGACTCTGATCTCAAGGACCTGTTGTCCTCACTCTCCCCTGAGGTTTGAAAATGTCAGCACAAAATGGGCAGTCATTGTGGCTGATACATCTGGAGTGATGTGTATACCAAAGTAAACAGGAAGGCACGTCTTCAGCACCAACATGGAGCCTGGCACCAACGGGCTCACCGTCAGCTCTCACAAACAACGAATGTCTTTGTATTTCCCTGCTGTCCCACCTGTCCTCGTTTCACCCTGATGTCACATCTAGAAATTGAATCTGACACTGCTGAAGTGGGACTTTAACATGCAGCGAAGACATTCTGATGTTTTCATTTGTTGGTCACAGCATTGAGTATCGGATTTGGGAGGTAATGCTCCACCTGTGCAGGAAATAGGTTTAGTCACTTTTTGGAATACTGTGTGCAAATCTGATTTCCCTCTTCTGGAAAGGATGTTAAAAAATAAGAATGTGTTCAGAAAAGATTAGAAAGGTGTTGACAGAATTAGAGGATTCGAGCTACTGGGAGAGGCCGAAGAGAATGTCACTGTTTTCCCTGGAGCGTCAGGGGCTGAGGGATGATCTGAGAGATGTCTATAAAGTCATGAGCAGCGTGGATTGGGTAAGTAGATAGGTTCTTATCCCTGGGTAGGAGCTAATCCAGAACTGGAGGCCACAGATTTATTTCTCTCTGTCGCTGAAAATAAGGCTCAGTTCCGCGAGGGCGCATGAGCCTTTTTTTTTCAATATCAGACAAAAGCAGATGTTTAATGGACTACCTGCATCTGAGGAAGGCTCACCGAACCCATAACGTTAGCTTTGATTTCTCCACACAGATGCAGTCAGAATTAGTGAGTTTTTCTACAAGTTCTGCTTTGTTTCACAACTCAAAGTTCAGTCCAATTCGTTGTGTCATGTGATTTTAAAATGTCCAAGGAAAATAGTATTGAAATGACCACTCAGAACTTCAGAGCACTCAAGTATACAGGCCAAGTGCTGGAAACCGGGATGATGGGTTGCTGTCAGTATTTTATAACCTCGATGACTCTAACATACTGGAGGAGAAACATGTCGTCATTGAATATTATCAAAGTCGAACGCTGTTTCATAATCTTACGATGGAGGCTGCATTGCTTCCATCCCTAGTCATGCAGTGTGAAGGATTTGGCGCTTCTACCACCAATTCCCAGGTTCCGAATCTGGATGGGAAAACTCGTATTTATTATTACTGACTGTCACAACTGCAAAATCCGAGTAGGTCAGACGGGAATCAATATCTGGGATCAGTATTAATATCAGCTGGAAGGAGAGGAAGAAGAGGCTGTGACTGTTTTCCCTGGAGTGTCAGAGAATGACAAATAATCTTATAGATATTTGTCAAGTCATGACGAGCGTGGTTAGGATATGTAGATTTGTACTTATCCCTGGAGTGGACTTTGTCCAGAACTAGTGGTCACTGATCCATAGTGAGAAGGGAAAAAAACAAAAGGGATCAAAGTGGTAATATTTCACGCAGAGCGTGGTGTGTGTGGACAATGAGCTGTTAAAGGAAATGGTATTGACAGGTACAATAACTCAATTTACAAAGTTACAAATCATACTACACCAGGTTATCGTCCAACAATCCCTTGGATGCTTTAGCGTTTGGAGCGCTGTGCCTTCATCAGGTGATTGTGGAGAGTAAGATTGTAAGACACAGTTCACTCTCTATAAAGATCAGTTGGACAGTTAACCCTTCATTCTTCTCTGATTGCATTGGTCAAAGAGTTTCGAAAAATGCTCAAAGCCTAGCATTCCCGTGAGCAACAGTGATTCGATCGGTGGCTTTGTGAAATGGGAAAAAACCCACTAGTAACATGTGCGACTATTCGGTTTCCCTCCTGTGATGACAATGGAACATTGACTCTCATGTTTTCGGGGTTATTGAATGAAGGCATTCTCGTTCATGCAGATTAGGAACTCATACCTTGTTTTGGCTTCAGAAAAATCATTTTTTTATGCGTATCAAAAGTATGCACTGCCTTCAAGCCAGGTAGGAATCGAACCTACAGTCCCCTGATCTGCAGTCAGGTGCGTTACCCACTGCGCCACTGGTCCCTGCCATGCATGCACCCTTAAGACCCGTGATGTTAGCACGGATATGATTAATCACAGTAATGTTCACCAGTTGAACAAGCAATAATGATAATCACTGTCTCTGCTTCAGTCCAATATTCATCAGCTTTCATCATGAAGCTTCCATTCAAACGCTTTCTTCTCAACCTTTCAATGGAATCTGATGAATTTCGAATCCACTTCTTCAGCATAACTGTCGTGAACGTGAGCCTAATCACCACATCGTATAACCAAGTTAATTTTTAGAGGTTTCGATTACAGTAATGACCTTTGTGAGTATGCAGGAAAGAGAATACTGTCAACCAAACAAAAAAATCCCTTCATTGAAATTAATCCATTGCAAAGTCAATCATATAAAGACTGTCAGAATCCTCTGCTTCCCTCTGCACAGATGATTGGCCAAGAATTGATTCTTTGCAGAATTCTTCTTTGTGATTTAGACTTTCCCAGTTGCAGATATTCCCTCAATTCACAAACAAATGTCCTGCTGAAAACTACTTTTCTTAATATTAAAATAGTTGACTATATTTTCGCCCAGCTGACTTCCCAATGTTCCCTGCTCCATGTTAATACAAGTTCGTGCAAGTGAAATTGGAATTCCCAGCCTGCTGTCCCACTGCATCTTGATGCCTGGGAATTGAAGGTCCTGTCTTTAAGGCTGAAACATTTAGACTCGATACCTCACGCGCCTTTGTATCATCACAGAATGGCATTCCGCTCACCGATTGCATTTTTGCAGCCTCATACTCGCGCTCATCGCCATCACCAATTGATGCAATGTGACTCAAAATCTCTGATTCCACGGCTGGGAACTGGGATTATATGACATGCAATTATATGATTACGTCAATGAGTGAGGAAATTGGTGAAGTAACCGATGTAAAAATACAGTATTATTGAGAAATATATTTCGGTAATGCCCTGCAGTATCCGCCCGGGGCACAGAAGTTAAAGATTCAACGGAATCTGAGTTCCCACATCTCAATCACTCTTTGACAAGTGCGTGTGGTTCTGTTCCTGACATTATCTCGGCCACGATACTTATTGCTTATTGCATCGTGCTTTTCCATGTGGCGCCAGCATTATGAAATGGTCCTTCCTTGAAATTGTAAACACAGCAATTCTGCTCGAATCACAGTGACAGCAATTGTCATTTTACCCGTTTTTCTCCATACAATGTGTGCTCAGCAAACGCTGTAAATGTGTTGCTGGTTAAAGCACAGCAGGTCAGGCAGCATCTCAGGAACAGGGAATTCGACGTTTCGAGCATAAGCCCTTCATCAGGAATGAGAGAGAGTAGCCAAGCAGGCTAAGATAAAAGGTAGGGAGGAGGGACTTGGGGGAGGGGCGATGGAGGCGGGATAGGTGGAAGGAGGTCAAGGTGAGGGTGATAGGCCGGAGTGGGGTGGGGGCGGAGAGGTTGTGCAGAGGAGATGACCTGGGGGGTGCAGTGAGAGAGAGACTCACTGAAATCCTTGTAGAGGGAGGAAGAGAGCTTCTTCAAGGAAGGCATCCTTGCAAGAGGATTCGCAGTAGGTTAAAATCTTCGAGTAAAAAATGAGGTCTGCAGATGCTCGGAATATCAATTTTTGTTTTACATAAAACATACTCTTGGTGGTGAAAAATGTGCTTCTTCAAACACCCGCTGTCTCACATCTTTGCATTTAAAAATTCATAACCACCCTTTATGGGAGAAATCTCTCCCTCCCACAATAACAACTCTCTCAAACGTCTCACGTTTCACTGTGGTATTGCAAAATATAATACTCATATTTACACTGTTTATTATGTACTACTGCGGTCGCTTTTTGGGTGAAAGTGCCCAATCCCATGATCGGTATCTTCAAGCACTTCAATCCATTCAGTTGCAACTGTTCTGCGATTAATTTTCACGGAGCAATTTTTACTGACACGGACGAGAGATTACTGGAGCATCAGGATCAGCATAAGTGCACAGCGCAGTATTGAACAAAAGACGTTTTATTGGAAAAGACAAGATTCTGTGGTGTTCGCCAGTCATTTATTTCATTTATTCATTCGGTTCCCCCAAAATATTGCCTGCAGTTCTGCAATTCACATTACAGTAGTCATGTGGTCGCACTGCAACCCGTGCAGAAATTTACCAAGTTGAAAAGTTTAGGTTATGAAGACAGATTGTTTTGACTGGGGTTCTTTTCTTAAGGCAGAGGAAACTGTGAGGATACACGTTTCATATCCACTAAATCTTGAGCGACATGGACAATGCAGACTAAAAGAAACGTTTCCTCTTGAACGATCAACAGGGGCGAAGACTGAAGTTAAGTCGTGGAAAGGGTTGAGGAGATAAGCAGAAAAATCTCATCAGCAAGCAGATGGTTGAATCTGGAGTTCACTGTGTGCAAGGATGCGCAGAGGCGAACCCACATAACCTTCAGAAATATTCGGAACTGAACTTGAGACGTTAATGCATATAAGGCCAAGTGATGAAAATGAATAAAGATAGTCAAGCGATTGCTTCTCACGAAAGTATGTACAACAAGCTTGAAGGCTGTCATTCGACGCATACGTGGTATTCGTGTAGCTGTCCATAGTGGGCAAGCAGTTCCTTTTTCTTCGCTTTCTTTATTGTGACCCGCCTTTGATTCTCAGTCCGGGAGTCGGGGTTTGTTTTGATCCTGACAGCGAATCAGCAAAAGCAGACCACCTGCAAGTGGATTACTTTTAATACCCCGGATCAGTTAATGACATCGAGAAATGAGATACGATGTCACAGCCTCTTAACGAAGGGAGATGGTGCCTTGGCAGTCTCTGCTCATTCAGACATTTCACTCTCCAGTCTCCTCTAATTACGCTTCCTAAAGATTTTCCCAAGGTTGTCAAAGCTGAGACTATTCTCTGTGTCTTGTTTCCTTGACAACCACAGGTGCCACAGCGAACCTCAGAAAGTTTACATTTGTAAACGACAGCGTGAGCGACGAATTCAGCTTCCCCTCCAGAGATGACTCTGAGATATTGACTCTGACGTTCCAGTGACATTTAATGAAGGGACTCTTGTCCCTGCAGTTCAAGCAGCAAACGTCATTTCGGCTACAGAACAGTCATTTTTAAGTGCAATAAAGTCAGCGCTGCCCGCAAGCCAGGTTGGAATTGAAACTCCACTCAGCAGATCTGTAGTTAGGCATGTTATCCATTGTGTCACTGGCCTGATATATGTGCTATATTGTGTGGTAGATTTGCTTGTATGTGAATTTGAAGCCTGCCAGTTTTGCTCTTGAACCAAGTCGAAACTTTAACTACAATCTCTGGACCGTAACCAAGTGCATTATCCATTGTGATGCTGCGCTCGCGCATGCTTGAGTTTGGCATTTTGCAGAGACGTGATCTCAACACGGACATGAACAATCGTACTCATGTTCACAAGTTGAATAACCAGGAAAGAAAACCACCTTTACTGCTTTATTCCAATGATCCACTCTTTGTGCAGCGGAAGTTTTGTAACGAAAAGACATTCATCCTCATGAAACTTCCATTCACTTTATTTCTATTCAGACATTTAATGGGATCTCCGCTCATCTGATGAATTGGAAATCACTTTACTGATTTTGTTCCATCACAGGTGATAAACTAATGCCTCGTCACAACATCGTATTACCGCTAATGTTCGAAGTCTGAGAGTACTTTAACGACCTGTGCGAGTTTACAAGAGATTGAATAAAATGAAATGAGCAAAAAAAACCCTTCCTGTCCAGAGTAGAGTTAGCCATATGAGAAAGGTCAGGTAGCGAAAACATTACCTCCATTTATCTCTGCGCAGATGTCAATAGAAGCTGCTCCAGGTACAGTTGGAACCAACAACTTGATGTCCTAATGTTCCCTGCTTCTTGTCAAAGAAAGCTGCTGTACGAAAAGTTGAAACTACCAGTCCACAGAATTTCAAGTGACTCTAAACTTTCAGAGAAATACTTCACACTCACTGATTTCATTGCTGAAACCATATCCGCTGGCTTATCACCATCCCCATTTCCAGTCTGATCTTCGCTGCTGCTCCACACAATTTCTCGTATTCAAGACCTGAAAACTTGGACTATATAATATTCCACAGCAATGGTCACTTTCTTGTATGAGGAAATTGGTAAGGAAACTGATAGCAAACTATATTTCTTTTGCAGAAATACGTTCCAGAAATTCCCTGTACTATTCCCAAACGCTTTCATTTTGATGGGGAAGTATATCAATCTTCGCCTTCAACAAACTAAATGAAGAATTTTCCATCAGCTCTGGAGATAACGAAGTTAACCATTCAGCCCACCATGAGTTTGCATGTCTCAGTCACTGGCTGGCAAGTATTCCTACTAATCATGTAGTCTTGTTCCTACAATATCCTCTGCCACTACCTTTACTGCGTTTTATCATCATGCTTTTCCATATGGGTGCAGATATTACAGTGGTTGTGGCAGCAGAAAGATCTCCAATTTGACTTACAATATTGTCACTTGTTACCGTTTTATGCAGAGTAAGACATGGTTAACAAATGCTGGAGGGAAACAATCTTTTTTAACATGAAAATATTCATTGAGGTGATGCTTTTGTTCCTTCAAACCCTCGCCCTTTCATATCTCTGCTGTCTATGTATCAGGATTCAAACCCACCCATTCTCGGAGACGTCTCCCCATCCCACGATCAGTAAGCCTGCTTTAGATGGCTCCTCCAATTTCACTGAGGTATTTGGCAATCAAGCACTCGCATTGACATTGTTCAGTCTGTGCAGTTGCAGTCAATGTTGTTGGGCGAACGTGACCCAATCCAACAATGAGGACTTCAAAACCAGTCGGTCCATTACATATTGCTGTTATGAGATCAGTGCTGACGCAGCAACTTTTACTGACATGCACCAGAGATCACTGGAACATCAGGCTCAGGAGAAGAACACAATTAAGTATTCGGCAAAGGATTTTTTTTGGAAACGATCAGATCCTCTGATCTAATTTCAATGGAGAAGAGGAGATTGTGAGGATACATGATTCAAATGTGCTAAGCAATGAGAGATAAAGGCATGTTCGGCTGAGAGAAATGTTTCTTCTCGGTTGAATATCAAGGGGTGTAGACTAAACGTAAGATGCAGAAAGTTTTCAGTATATGAGTATTAAATACTTTATCCGCCAGTGCTGGTGGATAAACCTGCGACTCATGGTGAGGAAATACACACAATCTTCAGAGGTATTCATTCTGTATTTGTGGTGCTAAGGCATACAAGGCAAAGGGATGGAAAATGGAATGAGCATAGTCAAGCGGTTGTTTCTGCCAAGAACCCATCCAACACATTTGAGGTCTGTCATTCTACCAGTGTGTCTGACTGCTGCACTGGTCCCTGGTCGTGTAGTGGTTCTCAATTGACACTTTTACCACTGCGGCCCGGGTTCAATTCCCAGTAAGGGCTGTTTTGTTCAGCATCAACGCCATGGGCATCTGTGATAGGATTCCTTTCAATGCTTCGAATCAATCAATCTCTCCACGAACATCAGTGTCAATGTCCCAGGCTCTTAAAGAAGGAGAAGGTGCCTCTGTACTCCATCAACCAACATGAGACTGAGATATTTATTTTGTTTCCTTGACATTTCGAAGAGTCACAGCGATTGGGTCTTTGGCTCTGTGAAATTGAAAAGTGCCCATTCGCAGCCTGTGGGACTATTTGGTCTTCATTACTTGTGATGACGCTGCAATATTGACTGTGATGCTCTCCGGGACGTGTACTGAAAGAGATTCTCGTGTCAGCATATCAGGAACTCAAACTTCATCTCGGCTTCAGAACAATGAGGAAGATTAGGTTGTGAATGCAAAAAATACGCCTTAACCTCGGGCTGGAGAGGAGTGAAACCTAAAACGATGTGATCTGGAGTCAGGCACGTTAGATTTGCGCCACTTGCCCCACACGTGCTTTATGCTTTCATGATTCAGAGTTGTGATGTTAAAATGGACAGGCGAAATAGCAGTCATATTCAAAAATTTAACCAGGAAAGGCAATTACCACCACTGCTTCAGTCCATCCTCTCCACTTTGTGTTTCAGGTGATTCATAATGAAAATATATCGGTTATGATGAAGCTTCGATTCACCCTTTTGTCTGTTCTGCCATTGAATGTGATCATCGCTGACCCTTTAAATTTCAACATTACTTTCCTGCTTTTCCTCCATAAATTAAGATAAACTCGAGCATAATGGCAACATCAAATAGAGTCATAGAGTCATAGGGATGTACAGCATGGAAACAGACACTTTGGTTCAACTCGTCCAATGCTCCAGATACCCAACCCAATCTCGTCCATATCCCTTCAAACTCTTCCTATTCGTATATCAATTCAAATGCCTGTTAAATGTTGCAATTGCACCACCATCCACCACTTCCTCTGGCAGCACATTCCATACATTTATCACTCTCTGTGTAAAACATTGGCCCGTCAGTCTCATTTATATCTTCCCTTTTCACCCGAAACCTATGCCCTCGAATTTTGGACTCACAGACCGCAGGGAAAATATTTTTTCTATTTCACTTATCTATGATCCTCTTAATTTTGTAAACTTCCAAGGCGTCACCCCTCAGTCTCCGAGGCTCCATGGGAAACAATCGCAGCCTGTTAAGCCTCTCCCTATAACACAAATCCTTGAAACCTGGCGAAGTCCACATAATTTTATTTTGGCCCTTTCAAGTTTTGTAACTTCTTTCTGACAGGAAGGAGACCAGAATTGCACGCAATATTTCATCAGTGGCCTAACTAATTTCTCCAAGTCATGTACTCAGTACTCTGACCAATAAATGAAAGCATACCAAACTCCTTTTTCACTATCCTATCTATCTGCGACTCCACTTTCAAAGATCTGTGAACCTGCACTCCAAGATCTCTTTGCTCAGCAACACTGTCTCTGGCCTTACCAGTAAGTGTATAAGTCCTGCTATGATTTGCTTTCACAAAATGCAGCACCTCACATTTGTCTGAATTCCACTCCATCTGCCACTTCTCAGCCGATTGGCCCAACTGGTCAAGATCCCTTTTAAATCTGTGGTAACTCTCTTCGTCGTCTACGACTCCTCCAATTAAATGACAAAAAGTAGAGGACACGGCACCGTTCCTTGTAGCACTCCACTGGTCACCGGACTCCAGTCTGAAAAACAACCCTCCAGCACCAACCTCTGTTCTTTCCCTTTGAGCTAGTTAGATCCCGTTAATTTTTGGAAGTTTAATTTGTTTCAATGACTTGCGAAATTTAATAACATGACACGAGATGAAGATTGCTTACTGCAATTTCACCAAATACACAGTCAGTTCTGTGATAAATGTCAGAAAAATAAAATATTACCAGCGTTTCTTTCTGCACAGGTTCTCCTCCACGAGCTGAATCTTTGTCACATTTTCCCTTATTTTTGAGAGATTTCCCCGGCACAGATATTCACTCAATCTACAAACATGGTTCCTGCTAAATACTAATTTAATTCCGATTAAA
The DNA here is from genome assembly GCF_020745735.1 of Hemiscyllium ocellatum. Lineage (NCBI taxonomy): Eukaryota > Metazoa > Chordata > Chondrichthyes > Orectolobiformes > Hemiscylliidae > Hemiscyllium > Hemiscyllium ocellatum. The sequence goes on from NW_026867603.1 coordinate 2,263,736, forward strand.
ATAACTGAATATCCTTTATCCCAAACTGATGTTTCTTGTTCCGTGCTCCTTATCAATACAATCTGTTCCAGGTGACGTTTGAACTTCTCGCCTGCTGCCACGATGCACCCTGCTTTGTGCCAACAGAAGCTGGTCCATATGATTGGAGGTCCCAATCTGATGTCACACTGCTCCATGTCCATGTCAATAGAAAGTAATACAGGTGAGGCTGGAGATCCAGCCCCGACATTTCATGGAACTTTATAACATCACAGCGGCCCCTTCCCATTTCCAGTTTGATCTTCACTGCTGCGCCAGTCGGTCTCTCTAAGTTTAGCCCTGGGAACACGAGATTATATGATATTCTGCAACACTACTTACTTATGCGGAGTATCACACTTCTCCATTTCATAAATCAGAATTCAAACCCACGCATTTTTAGTGATTTCCCTCCCTTCCATGGTCACGATCTCTCCTTTACATCCCCTCTCCAATTGTACTGAGGCATTCCATAATCTAATGCGCACATCAGCACCATTATGTCTGTTCTTCTGCTGTCTCTCTTGATGGGTTACCGTGTCCCATCCCATCATCGGGACCTTGAAACCAGTCGATCCATTTCTACCCCATTGGTTGTGAAATCAATCATAATGTCGGAGTCTTTACTGACGTGGACCAGATGTTACCTGCTAACGATTCGTCATGATTTCTTGCCACTAAGCCGGTGTGGCACCTCACTCGCTACGTTTCCATTCGTGCCAAAGACTTTGATCTATTAACCAGTTTGACATGGTAAAATAAACACAAACGATGTCAAAAATACTAGTCTAATTCTTGTGCTAGGTGGCTTTCAGCCTGATGTTAAGCTGACTGGTTTGTGATCTCTCCATCCAAGATGCTCACCCACTGCCATTCCTCCTACTGCCCAGCTTAAGTTTTCAAAACTAGGTTCACTGTTGTGCCCATCTTGCTGGTCTTGCCATGACTGATCAAAACAGTGCTCTTGAAATCACTTCAAAAATCATTTTGCATTACATTGACGCACTACATTGAAGTTGTGAAAATGCCCTGGTATTCCTACACTTTTATTTGATCATTATTGAGAGGTGAACTGCTGTTAGCTTCACTACACTTCTAAGTTGTTCGGGCTCTGTCGCACCCTTCCAGCAGTGTCTTTGCATATTTTTGTTTCTTTGGTGAATTTTTACAGTCGCGTTTGATGTTCATTTTAATACATCATTCCTCAGAACTACTATTTTTCCTTCTACCAAAATCGCCAGCCTTTTCATTTAAAGTCTCCTCTAGTGATATCAAAGGGTGGAAAAATGTGACTTTCAGCAATACACGAACTGAGATTCGGCTGAGTTATCAATTGTCAGCGTGTGGTGCACATGTGATCGTGGTGATGATAAGATCCAACAGCGCGACACAACAGCGTTCATGCTCACATTTATTTGGTGGTAGATGAACAAATTCCAGAGTAATTCCACTTCATTTCGCATTCAATCCTTTTGTTTTTGGCTTGTCTTTTTCTCCAAGAGTTCTCCCTTGATGGCAGTAACTTTGTCTGACGTTCAAAATGCCTGCCTTTCTTATACCCAAAATCGGATTATCTCATTGGTTAGATGTGGGCAGAATAATAAATTCGAAATCGATTGTCTTTTAGTTTACTGAGACATAATTGAAACTCGTTGGTTAAATTTGAATTGTCGTCAAAATAGCAACCAACTCGGGTGCCTATTTCACAGACAAATGTTACATATTTTCAATTTTCCAGTGAACTCTGACACTGCTCTCGTAAGCTCTCAGTGCAGAACAACATTCTACCTCACTTAAAGGTACAGTGCGCACTTTGAACTTCATAACACTCTGGAATTCCACATCAGGCTGTCACTGGCCCACCACACATAAAAGCAGAAATACAGACGTCAAACAAAGGACAGTTATAAGTGAATAAGGGAGCAGGAAAATATGCCATGTCACAATCAAAATGAAACAGGGGACAGAGAAAGATAATGTACTTGCCAGCATACAGAAAATAGTCAATCGTTCTGTAGGAATCTACATCATAGTCATGAGAATGAATTGACCTTTTTTTTTTAGATAACATGGTGATGTAGTAGAACTCCATAATAACGCCAAGAGCAGGAGACTGTAGTGTTTAGTGAAATGCAACCCTGCTTCAGATTCTCTCATTCAGTGTAGAATCCACATCTGGCAGTGGCAGAGTAAGTAACGTTCGAATACAGAGAACAGAAGTAAAGTAGTGGGAAGAGCACAGAGGAATGTCAGGCTTGAAGCAGTGGTAGATTAATGGGGTGTAAGATCATGAATGAATTTGAAAACAAATCTGAGAACTATAAAATCATTGTAGCGGCATCCTGGGAATCAATACAGATCAGTGAGATTTATTTAGTCAGAACAGAAGGGAAGTCAAGGAGGAAATGACAGGCAATGTGCTTAACATCTGTCGCATGAAAGCTTCTTTTTTTTTATTAAGTTGTTGAGCAAGGCACTGAGAGAAAGAAAATGAAGGGTAGGATGCAAATTCAAGATACTTTGCGAACGCGCAATAAGACTTAACCAGATTATTGAAATTCGTTGTGGAGCTTCCGTGTGCTGTGGATCAACGTCCATTTCCTGACCCATTCGTGAGCCTGTCAAACTTCTCTTGAAGGCTCCCAGCATCCTCTTCACAATGTACATTCCGAACCAAGTGGTGTCATCAACAAATTGGGAAAAATTACAAGAGGTCCAAATGTCCAAATCATGTATAATGGTTGGTAACATTTTGGTTCAAGCATCGAATCGTAGAATCCCTGCAATGCAGTCGCTGAAATCAGGCCCAAATCTCTCCCTATAATGCTGCATTTCGCATGCCCTATCCTCCTAGCCTGGACATTCCTGGATATAATGGGCAATTCACCTGAACCGTGATCATTTGTATGTGTGCAGAAACCTCAGCATCCGCAGGAATCCCACACAGATACTGAGAATGTGCTCACTTCATGGAAGCAATCGCGTGACGCTGGAATTGAACCCAGGTTTCTAGTACTGTGAGGCAGCAGCGCAGTCGCTGATTCTTGCAGTGTTCCACTAGTAAAAGAACACCATTCTGAGAAAAGTGCACTTATTCCTATTCTATGCTTTCCAGCTGGTAAACAATTCTTAACGTTTTCTCTAACCCCATTGTATTTCGTGATGTTATGTGGGACCTGATAAAAAGCCTTCTGAACAAGCAAAACAGTGGGGTTCCAACGTGAATTCCACTCCACAGGATATCCATTGGATATCCATTGCAACTCCTTCATCTTTTCCAGGTGGTTAACCTGGAATCCCACATCTGCCAATTATCTGAGACCACGTGCACTGCGTGGACTGCAGCAGTTCAAGAAGATCATTTATCTACTTCTACATAGGCAAGTGGAGATTGACAATATCTGCCAGTCTTGCTCATGAAAGGGCTGGAGAGTGGGGTGAACTAATCTGTTCACGGACCCAGCATGGGCACGATGCATCAAATTAACTTATGTTGCAATCATTTGGTAATTGTGACTAAAATTAAAGAAAAAAAAGACTCACACTGGAGGCCATGGATCTGGTTCTGTATCTGTATTCTGTAAGAATACAGCAAATCGTTGGAGAATCTGTACTTTTAGACTCAGTGCTGTGAGAAACACCTGCAAGAAAATAATAGCAAAATGCTGCCGCAACTGAAATGTTTATTAAAAAAAAAACAAAGAACATAGAACATAGAAAAATACAGCGCAGTACAGGCCCTTCGGCCCTCGATGTTGCGCCGACCAAAGCCTACCTAACCTACACTAGCCCAATAACCTCCATATGCTTATCCAATGCCCGCTTAAATGAACATAAAGAGGGAGAGGCCGCCACTGCTACTGGCAGGGCATTCCATGAACTCACAACCCGCTGAGTAAAGAATCTACCACTAACATCTGTCTTATACCTACCACCCCTTAATTTAAAGCTGCGTCCCCTAGTAACAGCTGACTCCATTAGCGGAAAAAGGTTCTCACTGTCAACCCTATCTAAACCCCTAATCATCTTGTACACCTCTATCAAATCTCCCCTAAACCTTCTTTTCTCCAATGAGAACAGCCCCAAGTGCCTCAGCATTTCCTCATACGATCTTCAAACAGGATATGAAAGAATAACATAGCTAGTCGGTTTTTATGTGCAGGTAAAGAAGTTAAGTCAACGCTTTTGCGTGCGTTAACAGACATCAGGAAATAAAAAATGAAGTAGATTTTCTTGATCCTTATGATCTGAGAAGCAGAAGGAAAATGGAATTGCGTTGTGTCAGTCATAGGCTCTGGGGATGGTAATTGGTGGAACACTCATAGACACTGTCGATTAGAGTTATGGTAAAATAACAAAAGGGGGGATCGAAAATTCATCACTGTTAATACTGTTGAGAAATTCAGAAGAAACAAATATACCAAGGTTTGGGTTTGGTGTGTGCAAATACTCTCCTCTGAACTCATGCAAATGCAGTTTCGTAAACCCATCTCTACCAGTCCAGGAGAGAAATCCATAATAATTGTGTCTTGGTCACAGTCTTGTTCCATGTACTCTGCTATCCTGTAAAGTTGGCAGACATTATCCCAAGTCCAAATGGCACTCCGTCAGCGCCTAGTAACACTGGATCCATTGCTCACGCCACCCAAACATACTTAAGAGATGATAATACAAACATGACTGAGAAGAGAAGCCAGGGAGAGCATGGGAAAAAAAGAAAAACGCACTCTCTGATGTAGATTAGTAAAACCTAAAGCATTAGGAAGGCTTTAATAATGAGCAGAGAACAACTGAAATGGCAAGATGAATTATTAAGATTTAGTATGTAAGTGAGTGAACTTGAAATATAAAGAATATTGCAAGAGTTTTTTCACAAATTTAAAAGGTTACAGAGAGAATAGTCGGGGGAAAATGACTGCAGATACTGGGAACCAGATTCGGCAGTAGAGTGGTGCTGGAAAAGCATAGCAGTTCAGGCAGCATTCGAGGATCAGGAAAATCCGACGTTTCGGGCAAAAGATATTCATCAGGAATACAGGCAGAGCGCCTGAATGGTGGAGATATAACACAGAGAAGAATGCAAACTGGAGCACTGAATGAGACGTAATGGGGTACAACGAAATGGTGCAGGTGAACACGTACATTGCATTAGTTTTCACAGTGGAAGACAACAACAAAATACTTGAATTAAGAGATGCGTAGAGAAGAAGTGAATGAAATGCCAAAACTAACGAGACGATGTCGGTGAAGCTGCCAGGTATGAAGGGATTATATCACTGAGACCAGATGGACTGCATTCCCGATTTCTGAAGGAGATTGCTGAGGAGAATGTGGAGGCATTGTTGGTTATAAGTCAGGAGTCATCGGCGTCAGGGTGGGTCCCAGATGACCAGAATTTATTAAATGCTATGTCCCTGCTGAACGAAACGAGAGAGACAGACACAGACTACTGTCGGTTATGCTAACAACAGTGTTGCACAGTACTTGGAAATGGATGGTAAATTAGAGCAAAGTTTACATGTCTTCATCAAGTGAACATTATGTCTGACAGCTATGCTAGAGCTCTTCGAGGAAGTACCAAGCAAGTAAAACAAAGCAGAGCCAGTGGACATGATCTAATTCAATACTCATAAGTCCTATGATAACGTGCTAAATAAGCAGACTGCTAAATAAGATAAGAGCATGCTGTTAGTGACAAGGAGGGGTTTGGCTGACTGGCTGAGTGTGAACAGAGGGGTCTTTTAGAGGATGACAGCCACTGACTTTTTAAGAGTTGCATTATGATCGATGTTGAGAACACAACTATTCACGTTATACATTCAACATCTGGACAAAGGAACAGAGTGCATTGTCGCTACATTTGCAGTTGACACAAACCTAGTTGGAGAGACAGTTCGTGTCAAGAAAGCTGGGAGAATTCAAAAGAAGATGGGCAGGCCCATAGAGTGAGCAAAGAAATGGCAAATGGACTACAATATGGGATGTGTCAGGTTATGCAGTATGAGAGGAAGAAGGCAGGCTTCGACAAATTTCTGTTCATGGAAAGCCTTTGGAAATTCTCAACTTAAAGTGACTTGGGAGCCCGAGTTAAGGCAGGTTCAGTTGAAATTAAGGAAGGGAGATTCAATTTTATAATTTATATCCAGTGGCGTCCAATACAAGAGCAGAGATGTCCCGTTGAGGATTGATATAGTTGTCATCAGACCGCATTTGGAATATTGCAAGAAGTTAGCCCCGATATCTCAGGGTAGAGTCAGAGTCATACAGCAGTTTAACAGACTATTCACTCCATATATATGATTCAGATCTCATTGCCAAATTAAAATAGACCCGCCTGCTTGCCTTTGGCCCATGTACCTCCAATACATTCGTAATCAGTTACTTATCCAAATGACATTAAAATAATATAACTGTAACTGTATCCATCACGTCCTCGAGCGGTTTATTGCACACAGTGACGAAAGCTGCCACTTACGTCCGTTATAAAACTTCCTTCTCATACTTTAAAAATATGCCGCTCGATTCGAACTCCCTCACCTTTCATAGCAATCTTATTATTGCTCCTCGTGATTTTACAAATCTCTATGAGGCCAAACGTCGAAGTCTTCTGCTCCAGTGGAAAAAAAACGCAGTCTATTTTTATAACAGAAGACTTCCATTCATGACATCTTCCAGGTCAATACTTTCTGAACACTCTCCAGTTCAATAAAATCCTTCACATAACGAAGAAACAAGAACAGTACACAAAATTCCAGAAGATATGATGATATTGGATGGTGTCAGAAGAAAGTTTAAAAGAATGATTCTGGAGGGAAGAAATGCTTGTCATAAAATGTTGAAAATGCAGGGGTTGTACTTGATGCAGTTTAGAAATTTGAGGAGGATCTGATTGAAAATTATACAATACAGAGAGGCGTAATTAAAGTGGCTGTGGAGAAGTTTTTCAACTACCACGAGAGACCAGTAGCCGACTGCACCGTATCAGAGACAAACGATGACTATTTTGAAGTGAGATGCGGAGGAGTTTCTACAGCAAGAGACTAGTCATTGTTTGGAACTCTTTGCCGTAGAGGGTTTGGAGGTCGAGACATTGTGAATAATCAAATCAGGCATAAATAGGCCCCTGATTGATGAGTGGGTGAACAATTACAGGAGATGGCAGAAAGCAGAAGAATGAGGTTGAGAAATATATCAACCATTACCACATAATGGAGAGGTCTTGATGAGTTTAACGACCGAATTCTGCTCCTTCCTCTTGTGGCCTTAGAGCTATTGCATGTGACTTTAATATGCCCATAGACTGAGCAAGTTAGGTTAGTAACGATACTGTGGAGAAAACTGTCCTTCTGCATGTATGATACTGTGGAGAAAACTGTCCTTCTGCATATTAACGACACAAATGAAGGACAGAGCAACCTTGATTACGTACTGTTTAATGGCCATTGGCGAGCTAGCTTAGTAGCTGATCGACGAGATTGCGATGAAGAATGACAGAAACAGCATGTGCACAGTTCTTGTATTGGCCTCATGAAGTACACACATTCTCAATCCTGCGCCTTGCCTGAGGCACAACGCCTCTCAGGTTAAAGCACTGTCAGTCAACTCGCGTGATCTCTCTCTCTCTCTCTCTCTCTCTCTCTCTCTCTCTCTCTCTCTCTCCCTCTCTCTCTCTGTAATGAGTCAACAGGCCTGGGAACATGTCAACTTTGAATTTAAAGCTTTATTTGTATGCATGACAAGGAATAATTGACAATCCATCTCTATGCTGTCCCTAATAGAAAAGTGAAAAAGTCAGTAAAAGAACTCTTCATCAAGGTGCAGAGTGATCGAGCTGTCTGAGATTATGAGCCGAAATCTAAATAGAAGAAATGAAACTGATATGAAGTGTGAGCAGGGTCAACGAATTGGGGAACAGAACTTAAAGGGATGATAACCACTTAAAAAAAAATTTGCAGGAACTACAACTGCTTCTCACTCCTGTCTGACGAAGAAAACGGGAAACATGGCAATGTCATGACTACAAGCGATATTAGGGCATAGTACTGTACTCAAGGAGGAGGCTTACAAATTGGCTGAAAATAGCAGTAGACATTAAAAGTGGGAGCAGTGCAGATATCAGCACAAGATGAAGAAAGAATTAATGCAGAGCGAAAATTTCGCTTAACGGTAAGGTTGTGAGAAGCATATAGTGAATTGTTAAAGCTCCTGAATGCATATGAAGTGACAGAAAAGTTCCTGAAAACAAATCCCTTACAATAAGAAACAGAGGATGTTATAATGTGGGATAAACATAGAGCATACCAAATAAATACGTATGTTGGTTTTGCCATCACAAATGATGACACAAGTAATATTCCGAAAGTGCATGGCAAGAAAGAGAGAGAGAGAATAACTGAAGGAAATCAGTATTATCAGGGACATGTTGTTGTCGAAATTGATGAGATTAAAAAACAATAAATTCCACCAACTGTGAATCGAACACCAGTGTACTTAACGTCACACTAAAAGCGGTGAATGCGTTCTGTAACGAGAGTGTGGAGTCTAAATAGAGTAAATTAGTTGTCATATTTCAATATTCTATGGATTCTGAAACAATATATATGATTTGGAGGTCAATTAATGTGAACCCTCTATTTATAAAAGGAAGTAGGTGGAAATCATGGAATGACAGTAAAGTTAGTCTAACACTGGAAAACAGTAACTGGATTGGACAGAGCCAGCATAAATTTACGAAACTAAAATAGGAAATGGGATCTCATCTTCTTGCACTCAATCGCTGAATGTAAGCATGCAGGAGCAGCAGCAGGTGAGGAAGGCAAACGGTGTATTAGCCTTTGTACTGAGAGGGTTTGAACACAGGAGCAGAGAAGACTTGCTGAAATTGTGCAGGTTCTTGTTGATACCACAGCCGAGAGTGTTGTGTGCAATTTTTGAATCCTTGTCTGAAAAAGGCTATTCTCCATTCGGATACTGCACAATTAACGTTGACAAGACTGATTCATGGGATGGCAAGACTGACGTATTAGGATTCGTTACGATGAAATTCACTCAAGTTTAGAATGATGAAGTGGGATTTCAAAGAAACGAATAACATTCTAAAAGGTACGAATAAGTTAAATGCGGGAAGGATGCTTTCAATGACCAGGGCGTCCAAACCATAGAGGGTGGGGAGGTGGCGTCACTTCTAAGAATATGGGGTCGTCCTTTTAAGAATGAGATGAAGATTTTATTGTTTTAATCAAGGACTGGTTACTCAGTGAAATTTGCTGCCACAGAAAGTAATTAAAGCCAGAACGTGCTATGTTGACAAGATGAATAACTATAATTTTGAGGGAAAGAGTGATCCAAAGGTGTAGGCCTAAAGACGTACCAGGTTACTTTGAAGAATGATCAGCCAGGATCATACAGAATTACGGAGAAGGATTAAACACCACAACAAGCCAGTCCTGTTCTAATTTTTCATATTTCCATTCTGTTAATGGTGGGGTATAAAAACCAATTGTTCTTAAGTGACACAGATATCAGTAACACATTGTCTACATTTAAAAAATAATCCTGGAAATACTTACCAAACAATAATCGGAGAGTAATTTAAGCATCCGAACTTCAGCCGTTCGAGGAGGTGCAAAGTAATTTTTGAGGTTCGCACACTGGATGTTCTGAGTGTCAATTTCAATCCAGTTCTCAAATTACTGAATTTCTGACAAAAGCGACAGAGTATATATGAAATAAGTAAGCATCTTTAAAATGTTGCTGATACAAGGTGGAGGGATTGGTTGGACAGGGTGGGGAAGGGGAGCAGTGAGAAAAAGAATGGGTCGGGTTTTGGTTGAGGGATTGGCCACGAATGACCCCAAATTCCGAAACTCCCGTGAACCGCTATCCTGCTCGAGTATCCTGTCCCTTCACTTCCTCTCCATTATTTCCGTTGCTGACACATTTACAGCAAGGTAAGGAACAGAGGTGTTCATTGGGTACACTTTCCCAAAAACTCCCAGTAACTAATACACTCCCAAGCGTCTCCCAACAACACCTCGTGTATCACTGAAATGATTTCAAACAACATAATTTACTTTCAGCTCTATTGACACTAATGATAGATAAACCAACCATGACCTGATAAATTAAAAAAGCAAAATAAAACTCAACCAGGAATAGCGGTCGCTGACTCGGGCCTCTTTCTTGGAAGAAGAAACATGTTCTCTGTGGCTTATTTCGCGACCCCAGATAAACTATGGTTGGGTCCAGAATCATATCATAAGCAAACATTAAACCTCTAACTGGGCTACAGTATCTGGTGCTTCCCTCCCCTTTAGCCCTCACTCAACGACTGTCGATGGGGGACAACAAAATTTCGTTCCGATGATCATTCGCAACGAGCATGTTCACAGTTCATTTTAACCCTAATCATGCTGCAGGGCTCATCCTGACTGATGAGGGATAAGGTTCAACAGCGAAGAAGAGGCGGTCCCACAGGACGAAGCTGGAGGCACTGGCCCTCCAACCAATCAGAAAAACTCATGGGCGTGCTGGGGGCTCTGATAAATCAGAGAATGCTGCTGGGCTAAAATAATCTATCCAGAACTTCCACACCCCAACGCTCAATCAAAGTTCGCTTGAAAAGTTCTTCCAGTTCAAAATACAATTGTTAATGATGACTCTGTTCCCATTCCTGCAGGCGAAAGTGAGGACTGCAGATGCTGGAGATCAGAGTCAGCATGAGAGTGGTTCTCAAAAAGCACAGCAGGTCACGCAGCATCCGAGGGGCATGGAAATCGAAGTTTCAGACAGGCACCCTTCATCAGTAACTTTTCACGCAGCCAATGTATGATCAATTTTGCTACTATACCTTATATTCTTTCATTCCCAGGTTTCTTGCACAGCGGTCTCACAGAACCTGTGTATTTTGTTTTGCCAATCTACATTTATCTGATGGTTTTGGCTTAACATCATGAAGACTTCTTTTCACCTCATGAAAAAAAATCGGCAGACAGTTTACCACAATTTTCTATGAACAGTTCTCTTTTAGCTTTCCTGAATGAAACGCAAATTTCTTCACGTGGCACCTCATTTTGTCTGGTATAACCGTTTGTAGCATGTTTCATACAGCTTTAAACTGTCATCCTGACAGTACTGAATTAACTGAAAAAACGTTTCTTATGGCAAAATGAAAGCGTGCATAACTTTTAAAGATGAAGAAATGTGTCTGAATGAGTTGTGACTTGGACATTAGATGTCGTGAATACAAAGTGAAGACAATCAGGTTGTGATGGTGTTGACCTCTACCACACTTTCAGAAGCTGCCCGACAAGCTGAATACTTCCAGCGTGTTGTGTTTATATATATATATATCCCTCCTCAACACTACCCGCTTTAGTTAAGATCATTCCCTCCATGACTCACTTATCAGGTCCACGCCACCGATCAAACCACCCTCCACTCCAGTCACCTTCCCATTTCATTACAGGAGTTGCAAACTCCACACACACCTTCGCTTTCTACTCCATCCAAAAACTCAAATGAGTCATTCCCATACATCAGAGTTTTACCTGCATTTCCACACATGCCATTTACTCTATCCGTTGCTTTCAATGCAGTCTCCTCTACATTGGGGAGACAGGATGCATAATTGCAGAGCGCTTCAGAGAACATCTCCGTGACATCCACACCAAACGACATCACTGCCCTGTGGCCGAACACTTCAACTCTCCCTCCCACACAGCCAAGTACATGCAGTTCTTGGGCATCCACCATCACTACACCTTTACCACCCGACGCCAGGAGAAAGAAGGCCTCATCTTTCACATTGGGATCCTCCAACCACACGAAATCAATGAGGACTTCAATATATTTCTCTTTGCCCTCTCCCATCTTATCACAGTTCGAAAGTTCTAAGTTGGCACCGGTCTAATGAGCTTTCCTCTCTGTCCATCTTCCTTCTCGCCAATCCACTCCACCATGCTCCACGACCTATCACCATTACATAGAACATGGAACATTACAGCGCAATACTTGCCCTTCGGCTCTCGATATTGTGCTGGACTGTCATACCATGCTGCAGCCCATCTAAACTGTTCACAATTCAATGTACGTTCACATGTTTGTCCAATGACGACTTTAATGCACTTAAAGTCGGCGAATCTACTACCCGTGCAGGGAAAGCATTCCACATGCTTACTACTCTCTGAGTAAAAAAACTACCTCTGATATCTCTCCTATATCTATCACCCCTCAATTTAAAGCCATGCCCCCTCGAGCTCACCGTCACCATACTCAGAAAAATACTCTCCCTGTCCACCATATCTAACCCTCTAATTATGTCTCTCTTAACTCACCTCTCAACCTTCTTCTCGCCCACGAAAACAGCCTCAAGTCCCTCAGCCTTTCCTCATAAGATGTTCCGGTCATACCAGGCAACATCCTAGGAAATCTCCTCTGCACCCTTTCCAAAGTTTCCACGTATCTTATAATGTGGTGAACAGAACTGTACACGAAACTCCAAGTGTGGCCACACCAGAGTTTTGTACAGCTGTCGCATAACCTCATGGCTATGGAACTCGATCTCTCTATTAATGAAAGCCAAAACATTGAATGCGTTCTGAACAACCCTGTCAACCTGGGTGGCAAATTTCAAGGATCTCTGTCCCTGAACACCATGATCTCTCTGCACATCCACATTACTAAGAAACTTACCGGAATGCCCAATACTTTGCATTCCGGTTATTCCGAACAAAATGAATCACCTCACACTTGTCCACATTAAACTCCATTTGCCACATCTCAGCCCAGCTAGGTAGCTTGTCTATGTCTCTCTGTAAACTACAACATCCTTCGTCACTATCCACAACACCACCGACATCGGTGTCGTCTGCAAATTCACTAACCCACCCTTCTACGTCCTCATCCAGGTGGTTTATAAAAGTGAAGAACATCAGTGGACCTAATACCGACCCATTGCGGTACACCACTGGTAACTGGTCTCCAGGATAAACATTTCCCATCATCCACCACCCTCCGTCTTCTTTTAGCAAAACAATTGCTGATCCAAACCGCTATATCTCCCATAATCCCATTGCGTCGCATTTTATACAATAGCCTACTGTTGGGCACCTTATCGAACGCCTTGATGCAATCCATATACACGAGCTCAACCGGTTTATCTGTTTGGTTACCTTCTCAAAGAAGTCAATAAGGATTGTGAGGCACGACCTACCCTTCACAAAACCGTGCTGACTAACCCTAATCAAATTATTCTTTTCTGGATGATTATAAATAGATTATACCTTTTTCCAACACTTTTCGAACAACTGAAGGAAGGCTCACTGGTCTATAATTACCTGGGTTGTCTCTACTTTCCTTCTTGAAAAGGGGGACCACATTTGCTATCCTCCAGTCTCCTGGCACTCTTTCAAAGACTCGGCAATCTCCTCCCTGGCTTCCCAGAGGATCTAAGGATAAATCCCATTCGGCCCAGAGGATTGAGGCAGGTAGAGTGAAACAGAGGGCAGTACTAAAGAGCTCTCAACCATACAGCCACTCCAACAGGTTTGAGTTACTTTTTCCCTTTGTGCATGAAAATGCTGGCTGTCGGGAGGATGAGCACAGAGAGGAAAGAAATGTGATTGAGTTGGTAATTCGAGAGGAGGGAGAAAAGAGAAATATCGTTATAATCGTGGACAGTAACTGCCAGGAAATAGAGACTGTTCCCGATTGCACGACTTCCGTAACGTTCATGGTTAGCTTTATGCTCATCTTCAGGTTGCTCTTCTGGGCTGTAGCTTAACTTGGAGTGGGAGAGGAATTATCCAGATGTTGATGTAGATGGAAAGAGAAAAGAGTTTCTGTTAATGGAATTTAGGTTGGTGCTAAATTAGAACACATGCACAAAATGTAATAATCTCTTGATTACTACCTGCTCCATAAAGACATCGGCACAGATCAGTAAGATTAACGAGGTATCAGTGCCGGTTGAAAGACTGGTGTGGGAGAGATGCGTGCTATTTCATTGGATTTTGGGGTCAGAACTGGCAAAAGATTGAATTGTCCAGTGGAACAGTCTCCACCTAAACGATGCTGTGGCCAAACTCCTTGGAAAAGCTGAAAGCTTTGGTCTGTCGATAGGACTTTTAACTCAATAATGTGAGTTTGTTTTCGTTGGATAGAAAATTGTGGAAAACGTTAAACAAGTGAAAGGCTCTGCACAGTTTAAAATCACATCTGAATACCTCTGAAGGTTATGTGGGCTTCTGACACACAGTGGGATCACAGATTCCAGCACCTGCTCGCTGATTAGGTTTTATTGCATATCTCCTCAACAGTGTCTGCCCCTCCCTTTAAATCTATACTCGCAATGACACATGAAGAGCAAACATTTATTTTCGTCTACGCTATCCATACCCTTTATGATTTTGTCAGGAAAGCCGAGCTGTGATAATCTGATGTTTTTTCAGTAAACATACTGCAGAAAGTTTCAGAAGAGGCTGATGCTAACTGCGGATCATTCTGAGACGCTGAGCTGTGATGAATAGAGTATCTATCGCTCAACTCAGGACTAGAAATGAGCAGAGGTTTCTCGATGACTCCAAGAATCCATACTTAAAGCCCTGAAATAGGGCAGTGAAGGTGAATAAATGCTACTAAAAAAAAGTGGCAGTTTCTAGCAGAAAAGAGATTGACCCAGAAACCGGCACTTGAGGCCAAATAACTTTGCCACAGAATGTCACTGGTTCACATTGTGGAAACTTCCAAAACGCAGCAGTGACTCTGATTGTTTTTCCTGGTTTTTCACTTTCTGAGAATTCCCGTTGCTGCTCATGTCCGTGTGAACATCAGAACACTGCAGCATGGGGGCTTTTGATATGCACAGGGTAGGGGTGGAACAGGTTTGGCTCTTGCTTGGTTTGAGTGCAGTTCAACGTTTAGTTATACTTCCAAACACATCTTCCTGATTGCACTGAAGCCGAGGTGAGATTTTGATTGCTGATCTGAATGAAGAAGAATCCTTTCACTGCGTCACATCAGCAAATGTGGAGAGGAATCTGAAATAGCCCCGACTTTCATTTTGTTTTGCTCCCAAAACCCACAGACTGAATCACTGCAGCTCCTGGGAACGCAAAGGAAGCAAACACCGAAACTTCACCTCAGCTTTGTGAACCTCTCAGACCTCATTCCGAAGCAGAATCAGGAGAATGAAGAGTGTACTGTCCAACTGAACAGAGACAGTCTGGAAATTTCCACTTTTTTCAGATAGACGTCTGATGCTCTCAACGGCATTAATTGATTCCCGTCATACCGGCTCTGATGTTGCTGTGGCAACAGTCTGCAACAATAAATTGGAATTTTTAGATCAGGGACCGGAAGCCGGGCAACAGTCGGGCGAACACCCATTCCTGCTGATTGTGCCACCAGGGATATAAGCAAGAGCACGTTTCTCATTTGTTTCAAAACAACTTTAGTCATTGTTTTTGGTCATCAGCGATAGCTTTCTCATCGAATCTGATGGAGTCATCGAGTATTTTAATTTACTATTCGCGGCCCATAATCACAGTTTTCAGCACTTCGCCTTTCTCCTTATTTGCACTGAAGTTTCAAGTGGTCATCGCAATGATATTTTCACTGGAATATTTTACACTTCAACCACACAACAAATCAGACTGAAATTTGAGATGAGAAACAAAAGTAGAAGTTGCAGAAAAGGTCATCGGGTCTGGAAGTATCTGTGAAGCTAAATCAGAGATCAAGTTCTTTCAGGAACACCTGCTTTTGCCTGAGATTGAAAAAATGCATTCATACTCCCTCGTGCAAATGAAAATCATTTTCACCGACAGAGAATCATGCAGTGACATTCCCCCAAGAGTGACCACATCCAGGAAGTAGGATTTGACCCGGCTGGCATACTTGTCCCCTTTCAGGCTTGAACAGCAGAATCCGTGTACTGCAAAGTCCTCCTTTGGATGTTGGATGTGGCAGGTTTGTAAAATTTCACACGTGCCTCAGGGGGCACAAAATCACAACCCGAAGCTTACAAAAGCAATACTTCAACCACTGTGATGAAGCAGCACAGCTGTAAGGTGGGATCTCATGGTATAAATACTGCAGTCTAATCGATGACAGGATAGTCTGTGTATTTCAAAGAAGATGTAACAGAGCTGAATGAATCATGCACTGAACGTTGGGGAATGCAATATTGACTTAGATATTACCCAGGAGAAAGTGCGGTCTGCAGATGCTGGAGATCAGAGCTGAAAATGTGTTGCTGGAATAGCGCAGCAGGTCAGGCAGCATCCAAGGAGCATGAGATTCGACGTTTCGGGCATAAGCCCTTCTTCAGGAATCTTCCTGAAAAGGGCTTATGCCCGAAACGTCGAATCTCCTGGTCCTTGGATGCTATCTGACCTGCTGCGCTTTTCCAGCAACACATTTTCAGCATAGATATTACCCAGTCTGATATCAACAGAGATCTTTCCTGGTTGTCTAGTAATAAATATTTAGCGCTATCTGTGCCATGGCCTGTTAATGGTCAAGGATTACAGTAATCAATGTCCTACCTTTGAAGTAGAATTATGAAGTGAATTAGTCACAGAGTCATAGAGATTTACACAACAGAAACGTATCCTTTGGATCAGCTTGTTAATGCCGACAAGATATCTTAACCTCATCTCGTCTCATTTGCCAGGACTTGGCCCATTTTTCGCCAAACCCTTCCGACTCATATAACTATTGAGTTTTTTTTTGTTTTGCATAATTGTGCCAGACTCCAGCATTTCGTCTGACAGATAGTCCAAATCACGTACCACCCTCTGCGTGAAAATATTGCCCCTTAGATCCCTTTTGAACGTTTTCCCAAATCTCTGGCCTCTACTTTTGGACTCGCCCTACCCCAGGATGAATATGCTATGGCTGTTTTTCCTGGAGAGTCAGACGCTGAGGGATGCACTTACAGATATTCATAAATTCATGAGGTGCATGGATGGGTAACTGTTCGAAGGACGGAAAACAGTTCGTTCACGGATCTCTTGTGATCTTTCAGCTGAAAACAAAAACAAGAATACCGTTTTGTTAGTGTTCGGGGACGACTGATCAGGGGCATGCAGTAAGTTGCAGGGCTCTGCCGCAGAGTCTGCCCCTATTGCATAGAAACGAAGATGAGGAAGGTGGAGAGATTTAGTCGTTGGGGACACAATAGTGAGTGGGCCAGTGAGAAGGTTTGATAGAAAGGAACGAGACTTATGCTTTGTGTGTTGTGTCTGGTGCAATGGTCCATTTTGTCTCAGATCGTGTCTTTGCGGTCCTCAACGGTGAGAGTGACCAGCTCCAAATCGGTTCCATGTAAGTACGAAAGACTTAGTTCTAAAGAGGGATATGAATGTTAGGCAAAATTTCATGGAGCTCGGGCAGAAGCTCAGAGCTAGAACAAACGGTGTTGTTATCTTTGGATTGTTACCCATGCCACGTGATCGTGAAGCAAGGAATAGGGAGATATATAAATTGAAAACGTTGTAAAGGGATTGTGCAGTCGGGAATGATTCTGGAACATGTGCAATTGCGGTTCATTCTGTGGAAGGTGGGAACTCCACAAGCAGGACGGATATCACTTGAACCAGAGGGATATGAATGTTCTGGGTGATAAATTTGCTCGTGGTATTCGGATAATCTAGCTCAGGAGGGAAATGGGCTTCTGAGGTGTCGTTCGAGTGCACACAAGGATGAGAGTAGGAAGAGCATGGAGAAGAATTCATGGTGACAATATGAGCTGACTGACAGCAAGCTGGTTAAAAGTGTGTCTACTTCAAATCCAGAACAATCCGAAATCAGGTGTGTAAACCTGCAGTATGGATAGCTAACTGGTACTTAGACGTTGTGGCTATTTCGTGGACATGGATAGACAGGGTCGGGAATGGGAGTTAAAATTTCCAGCATTTAGAATCTTCACTAAGAACAGGGGAGGTGGTTAAATACGGGGAGTTGTGGCTTTGTTAGTCAAGGACAACATAATGTTAGCTGAAAGCAATCTTAACAAGGATACATCAACTGAGATGGTATGGGATCAGGTAAGGAACAGGATAGACGAGGTCACACCGCTGGAAGGTTTCTTTAGACCTCCGCAGGCTTCCAGGGATGCGAAGGAGAGCTTCGGCCAAACGATTCTGGGCAGGAGTGAAAGGAACATTTTGGTCATTCTCGGGATTCTAACGTCCTCAGATTGAACTAAAACGATATACTTCTGGTACGTCGGATGAATCGGTTTTCGTCTCATTTGTGGAGGAGAATTTCCTGACACAGTATGTCGAAGAACCGATAAGAGGGGTGGCTACACTGGATCTAGTGCTTAATAATGTTTGGGTGTTTGAGTTAGTGTTAGGCGAGTACTTTGGAGAAGGTGACCATAATGCAATTGTGGTTAGTTTCGCAATGGAAAGCGATAGGTACATACAAGCGATAGGGCAAGAGTAATAGATGAGGGAAGGACAACTATAATGCTATTAGCTAGGTCCTCGGATGCATAGAATGTGATAGCAAAGTTAAGGAGAAGGCACAATCGAAATATGGCGCAGGATCAAGAAACATACATTGTGTGCCCTTGATAGTTATGTCCCCATAAGGCAGGGAGAAAGTGATAATATATGGGAACCGTGGCTTACTAAATAAATTACATCTCTTTTTCAGCGGAAGAAGGAAGTTTATGTGACTTTGAGACAAAATGGTTCAGATGAGACGATGGAGAGTTACAGATTGGCTTATAAGTATTTAAAGACAGACGAAAGAGGCACAGTGTGATCAGTTGAGCAGTCTTTAACAGGTAAAATAACGTAAAACCCGAAAGCTTTCTGTAAGTATTTGAGTAATAAAAAGACGACTAGGGTCGGGATAGGCCCAGTCAAAGACAGAATTGGGAAGAGTTATGCAGACACTTTGGAGACTTGAGACGTGCTAATCGAATATTTTCCAACTGTTCTCTCTCAGGTAAAAGGAGAATACTATCGTGGAGAAAAGCCTGATGTAGAATATATTACACGAGAAGGGATCGAGTTGAGTAAAGGTGAGGTGTTATCAATTCTTGAAGTAGTGAAAGTAGACAAGTCTCCTGGGCCTGTTGGAATTGATCCGAGGATTCTGAAAGAAGCTAGGGGGAGACGTTGTAGCCTTTGGCGTTGCTCTTTGAGCAGTCATTGTTTATATTCTTAGTACGAGATGAGCGGAGAATTGCCAACCTTGTGCCCTTCTTCAAAACGGACAGTAGAGATGACCCAGCTAATTATAGGCCAGTGAGACTTACAACTGTTGTAGGAAAAATAAATTGGTAAGGGTTGTAAGAGGTAGGATTTATAATCATCTTGCAAGCAATGAGCTGAGCGCAGATAGTCGAATGGTATTGTCAAGGGTAAGTAATTTCTCATAAACTCATTGAGTATTTGGAGAATGTGACAAAACATGTGGATGAGTGTACTGCAGTTGAAGTAGAGTGCATGCACTTCAGTCAAGCTATTGATAACATTCTACGTTGTAGACTGTTGGAGTAAATGCAGGATCGCTTTCGGGACCACTGCTGTTTGTCATTTTTAGAATGACTTGGACGCAGTCATAGGTGGATGGATCAGTAAGATTGCAGATGATGGTAAAGTCAGTGGAGTAGTGGACGGCGTGGAAGATGGTTGCAAGTTGCAGGGGGTTTGGATAAACCGTAGAATTAGTCTAAGAGGTACAAATCGAGTTCAATGCAACTAAATGTGAAGCGATTCACTTTGGGAAAACTAACAAGAAGGCAGAAAACTGGATCAATGGAAATATTATTGGGAGTGTGAATGGGCACAGTGATCTTGGAGTCCATGTACATAGATCCCTGAAAGTTACCACCCAGGTTAATAGTACTGTTAAGATGGAATACTTTGTGTTCGGTTTTATTCCTTGAGGGATTGCTTTCCAGAGCCATAATGTCGTGCTACAACTATACAAAACGCTAGTGCAGCTCTACTTGGAACATTGTGTACAATTCTGTTCGCCCCATTACCAGAAAGATATGGAAGTATTGGAAAATGTGCAGATGACGTTTACCAGGGTGTTGCGTGGTCTGAAGGGAAAGTCTGATGAGGAAAGGCTGAGAGGTTGCATTCAGTTCTCATGGGAAAAAGAAGGCTAAAATCGATTTTATAGAGACATAAAAGATGATCATAGGATGATGCAGGGTAGACAGTGAAGGTAGTTTTCCTAGGATGATGACATCAGACTGTATAAGGGTGAATAACTACAAATTGAGAGTTGAAAGATTTAAGAATGATGTCAGACGCAGGCTCGTAACTGAGATAGTGAAGGACTTGGAATGCCCTGCCTGCTAAGGTAGTTAACTCAGCCACATTACGAAGATTTAAATAGTCCTTGGATAAGCACATGAATGATGATGAGACTGTGAAGGGGGATGAGGATAGAATAGTTCACAGGTCGGCGCAACAGTGAGGGCTGAAGCACGTGCAAGGCGCTGCATTGTGTTCTATATTCAATGACACGAAAGTCGGTGGAGTCGTGGACAGTGTGGAAGAATGTTGCAGGTTGCAGGGAGACTTGGATAAACTGCAGGTTTGGGCTGAAGGCTGGCAAATGCAGTTCATTGCAGATAAAGCTGAGTCACCCACTTTGGGAAGAATAACAGGAAGGCAATATTGTGTCAATGAAAAGATTATTGGTAGTGTTGGTGTACAGAGTAACCTCGGAGTCCATGTACACAGATTCCTGAAACTTGGCATTCAGGTCGATAGTGCTGATAAGAAGGCATGCAATGAGTCAGGTTTTATTGGTAGAAGGATTGAGTTCCGGTGCCACAATGTCATTCTGCAATTCTACAGAACGCTGATGCGACCACACTTGGAATATTGTGTGTACTTCTGGACTCCACTACAGGAAGGATGTGGAAGCATTGGAAAATGTGCAGAAGAGATTTCCTGGGATGTTGCCTGAACTGGAGGGCAGGTCTTATTGGGAAAGGCTGAGAGACTTGATTCTGTTCTCACTGAAGAAAAGAAGGCTCAGAGGGAATTTGTTAGAGGCGTACATGATGACCTGAGGATCGAATAGGAAAGCAAATGATGGACCTTTTTACGAAGATGATGATGTCAAGTAGTACGGGAGTGCACAGTTGCATATTGAGCAGTGATAGACTTAAGGCAGTTGTCAACCACAAGTTCATTACTCAGAGAGTGGTAACTGCATGTAATGACCTGCGGGCTTATGTAGTCAACTCAGCCACATTAGGGGTATATAGGCGCTGTTTAGATATCGACGATGCTGGGAAAGTGTGGGCGGATAAGCTTAGATCAGTTCACAAGTCGGTGCAACATTAAGGGTCGAAGGGCATGTTCTGCACTGTACTGTTCTATTTTCTACGTTAATCACAAAGGGAGCAAGTACCTCAAACCTGTTAAGCTAAAGGGCTGAGACACCTTCAGTGCTACTCTCTGGTTCCCTCTAGCTTCCTCATACATAGCAACACCCTTCTGTCCCTGACCACTGACTGATTTGCAATAGTGAATGTATGGAGTGTGACTGTCTCGTCTACAATAAAAACTGTCTACCTCAGATTTAAAGATAACAAATCATTCACTTTCCAATGCCGAATGTCCAAAAGAGCTCTAAACATCTGACAAACTCAGTGTGTAGAAGTGATTCTGAACATGCAACTTGTGTGGTCTGATCCTAATTCTTAGATAATGAATTATAGTAAGTCACGAATATATTGGTATACAGCTAAATGTGCTATCTAAATGCACCATAGAGTCCTAGGTGTAAAAATGTTCAGTCAGATTCTGAAATCTGGGTGTCATCAATTTTCAGCTTCAGACTGCAGTTACTGAATTAGCAATTCTCCTCTATCAGCTTTGTTATACGAAAGTACAGGGTGAACTTTCATTGTGGAAAGATGGCAACAACTTGATCCCATTCCCAGGAAACTCATCCATGTCACCAGGAAACGACCATTTCTTTTATTGAATGCAAAGCAATTATGCAATCTGTCTGTCATTTCCTTAGTTTCAATTGTTATCACACTTCTGTCTTTATCAGAAACACGGACAAACCTAGCCTTATGGAATCCTTCTCTACTGTAATCAGGCTAGATTTACAGCACTGTTTTAAGTATTGGTCGAGCATCTTAGGTTCTGGGCTGAATTTCCAATGGGTATCCATCTTGCCAGCATTGTTTCTCATCATGTTAATGCAAGTGTCCATAGAAATCATTAGCCAAAATCTGGAATAAATTCTCCCAAATCTACGTGAGGGATTTCGGGTGATGGGTTTTCAACTTAAAATAGAAGGAAGGCAAGTTTGCCTCGAGTCTGTTTAATGGAGAGATATGTCACCATGTCAACCGATGTTGGGATGAATGCTTCCCGTTGCAGGCCTGCCTGAAACACAGGGAAGTGTTTTCATAAACTGTCCCCGGGGCTTCCAGGTGTAACGTGACCACATAGGGCATGAGTTGGCCTCTGGGTCATGAATATGGTTTGTCGCGGGTCACGTGGTATTACCTTTCAATGGAATGCTCTTCCAACGACAGGAATTTACAAGTGTACATGTCTCTCGCACGTGATTCCGGGACTGGCTTTAGGTTTATCAACTGTCCTGATAGGATATTTTTTATTCCTGATATACATGATTGACTTCCTTGATGAATTTCAAAAACTATTGTGCATAAATTGCTGAATACACTGGTCAATTTCGGAAAATGTTAATGAAACCAATCCATGTCTGCTTTGCCTCACTCATTCTTTGTGTCTCGTTGTCTCAGTCGTTGCCTCTGTCCTGAATCCACCGTTTGACTACAGACTCAAATCAGTCTCCCCAGAGACATGCTTAGACCCAAATCAATAAGGCAGGAGGGGCATGGACGAGGAGAGAGAAGTTGAAACAATGAATTGCAGAAGGGGGAAATATGGGAGTGTGAGAGTGAAAAAAAAACACAGACAGAAGGAGGCATTGTTTCGAGAGGCAGAGGAATAGAGATAGAGCTAAACAGTACAGGCATTAATCATTGGCCTCTATTGCTAGTCAAAACGTAAAATTGTCGCAGTAAAATAGCGTCACTTTATGGAGCACAGTAATAAGTGTCTAACTGCAAGTGAAAGGCGCTGACAGAGGCAGCAATTAGACCCTCACAGCGAGGAATACCACATGGAGCGAAACTGGGTATATCACTAGAGTGCTAGAAGGAGTCAGGATCACACAATCATGTTGGAAGAATTTGGTTAGCTTCATGATGCACTGGTTTCAGTGTTCACAAATGAGCACCCTGTGATCAGGAGAAGTGATGTCCTAGTGTTATGACTGCTAGAGCATGTATCCAATACCTCAGCTGATGTTCAGGGGAGACAAGTTTCAATTCCACCATTAGAAATTATGGAATTTGAAATCAATAATTTTTAAAATAGTAATTAGCAATCCACAAATAAGTATGAGGCCATTACTTATTGATACAAAACACACAACCACTTGTCCTTTAGATCAGGACAGCTGCCCATCCTCACGTGGTCTGCACGACATAGCTACAGCAAATTGTTTACCTCTCAATTACCCTCTTAAATGGCTGAGCAAGTTACTCAGGTCAAGGGCAGCTAGGGCTGGGCAAGAAATGCCGGTCATCCTGTGTCACCCACATCCCATACCTGATTTTATAAATTATCCATTCCTTTGGATCCACTGGAAATTTGCTGGGATAAGAGTCCAGGCCAATCATGTCGATAGGTTTATGGACAGGGCTTTGAACTGACAGAGAGGATGCAGGGACAGGGTTCAGGCGAAAGGAGCTTTCCAAATCCAAAGTGAAAAGGTGACGAATTGGAACAGCACGGGAATGAGTCTGAACACAAGCAGAAAGGAACAAGATGGGACAAAGTTTAACTAAAACTGTACATCAATGAATCGGGTTGTAACAGAAAACTGTGGGAAAGAGTAAATTGTTTGGAATGGACGCAGTCTCATCAATAAGGTAGATGGATTTGTGAAAAAGAAAGAAAAGAGATTTAGACAGCAGGGAGACGTGGTTAAAGGACGAACAAAAGATGGAACGTAAATAATCAATGTTTCACATTAATGGATAACAAAAGCAGTACAGTGAAAGCACTTGCTCTCAGATCATGAAGTAGAGTCAGTCTTAATAAAAAAATGGCTATTACTTGCTAAGGACAAAAAAAACAGCAGAACAGCTTTTAGCCACTCAACATTGCAATAAACAGGAAGTCATTGGATTTTTTTTAATAAAGTCAGTGTGACAATTTTGGGAAACTTCAATATTCACATAATCTGGGACAGTCACACTGACAACAGTGATATTGGAAGAGAAGTTATGAGAATTTTTTTCAGTGTTTCCTTGAATTACACATTTTGCATCTGGCGAGGGATGTAACTATCTCAGATTGACAGTCACGTAATGACAGAGTGAAAGAGTAATTTCACCTGGAGAGATCCTCTGGGAATGTTTGATAAAGTGCAGTTTAATTGGGATATGAAGTTTTAAACTGGCTCACAGAAAGGACAAGCTACAACTAGAAACAAATATAAACAATAATATGAGTTTGAGAGGAGAACTGACCAAGGTAAACAGGCTAAACAGATTGAAACATGTGTCTGTACATGATTAGTGGAAAACATTTGAAGAAACAATGTTAAACACCATCAAAAGGACATTCCATTGAAACAGACAAAATCTCACCAAGAAGTCCCCACTGGTTCCTCACTCAGGACAAAATTGTTCTTATTAGATTATCAGGCTGAGAAAATCAACAAAAAATACTTAGATTACTGAAGTGAGAGAGTATTTTAGGAGTAAATTTTAAAGGATTGTAAGGGGTCTGCTCGCAAACGAAGTCAGATGGAAGGGGAATCATTGTCAGGGTTTAATGTCACAAAAGTAACAGGGGGAGGCGAAGGTTCTGGAGGTGGTGAGAGTGTTTCAGAGTGTGCTCACGGCCTGAATGGTCTTACCAAGCCAGTACAATTGCTGCAACTGGAATTGTTTGCAGGGGTAGAGAGGGACATTTGTGTTTTTATTTATTCATTCATGGGATTTGGGTGTCACTGCCTGGAACAGCATTCTTTTCCCCCACAGCTTATTACCCAGAGTGTCGCTCAGAGTCAGCCATATTGCTGTGGGTCTGTAGTCAAATGTTAGCCAGACAAGTTTAGAATATTTGATGTTCTTCCCTAAAGGGAATAAATGAACCAGATGAGTTCTTCCTGGTGATCAACATTGGTTTCATGGTGGCCTCGCCAATGTCTTGTAGAGATTCAACATGACATCCTTTTCCTACTCTCAATGCTCTGACCAAAGAAGGTAACCATCCCAGCCGCCTGAAGCACCAGCCTGTCTACCTGTGACACCTCTTTCAAAGAACTGTGCACCTGCATCCCTGAGTCTCTGACTGACAACACTACCCAGGGCCCCAACATTAATTGTGCAAGTCCCACCCTGGTATTTTCACCAAAATGGAACACTTCTTTTTTTATCAAATTAAACGCCATCTGCGATTCTTCATGCCACTATTCCAGCTGTACTGTTAATCCTGTTTTATCACAGATACCCTTTTTCGCTGTCCACGTTACCACCAATTTCAGTGTCACTCCAAAAACTTACTTACCAGGAAACCAATGCTCCCATCCAAACCATTTATCCAAATGACAAACAACAATGGACCCATTACAACTCATTACATACGTCCAGTCAGAAAAAAAACATACCTCCCATCACCCTCTGTCTCCTACCATCAAGCCAATTTTTTACACAGTTGACTATTTCCTCCTGAATGCAATATCATTTTACACTGGTCTGAGCTTATTAACGCAGTTTACCATACAGAGGGTAGAACACAGAGCAGTGCAGCACAAGACTCTTCGTCCATGATGCCATGACGATCTTTTATCCGACTGTCAGACCAAACTAACCTACATTCCCTTCATTTTACTTTCATCCATGTGCCGATTCAGAAGTATATTAAATGTCCCGAATTGATCTAATTTTTCTGCCACTGCAGGCAATGAATTCCACTCACCTACCACTGTAGATCATAGATCAGAGCTTTAGGGAAGTAGTTACTCCGAAAGTTCAAGATAGATGGGTGACAGTGAGGGGGAGTGGGAGGAGGAAGCCAGTGCAGGGACCCCCTGCGGTCATTCCCCTCAAGAACAAGTATACCGTTTTGGATACTTGTGTGGGGGATGACTTACCAGGGGCAAGCAACGAGGTTCAGGCCTCTGGCACGGAGTCTGGCCCCGTTGCTCAGAAGGGAAGGGTGGAGAAAGGTAGTGCGATAGTTCTTGGGGACTCGATAGTGAGGGGTACAGACAGACGGTTTTGTGGGGGCGACAGTGACTCACGTTTGGTATGTTGCCTCCCAGGTGCAAGGGTACGTGATGTCGCTGATCGTGTTTTCCGGGTCCTTAAGGGGGAGGGGGAGCAGCCCCAGATCGTGGTCCACGTTGGCACCAACGATATAGGTAGGAAGAGGGGTGAGGATGTCAGACAGGCTTTCAGGGAGCTAGGTTGGAAGCTCAGAGTTAGAACAAACAGAGTTGTAGTCTCTGGTTTGTTACCCGTGCCACGTGATAGAGAGTCGAGGAATAGGGAGAGAGAGCAGTTAAATGCGTGGCTACAGCAACGGTGCAGGAGGGAGGGATTCCGGTTTCTGGACAACTGGGGTTCTTTCTGGGGAAGGTGGGACCTCTATAAAAAGGATGGTCTACACCTGAACCTGAGGGGCACCAGTATCCTTGGGGGGAGGTTTGCTAGTGCTCTTTGGGAGGGTTTAAACTAACTCCGCCGGGGCATGGGAACCTGGACTGTAGCTTTAGGGTACAGGACCTTGAGTGTAGGGAGGTTATGAATAATGCAGCGATCTCGAAGGAGGGTGCCTGTAAACAGAAGGGTGGATTGAAGTGTGTATACTTCAATGCCAGAAGTATAAGAAATAAGGTAGGTGAACTTGCAGCGTGGGTCTGTACCTGGGACTTCGATGTTGTGGCCATTACAGAGACGTGGGTAGAGCAGGGACAAGAATGGCTGTTGCAGGTTCCAGGGTTTAAATATTTTAGTAGGATCAGACATGGGGGTAAAAAAGGGGGAGGTGTGGCATTACTTGTCAAAGATAGTATTACAGCAGTGGAATGGACAATGGAAGAGGACTTGCCATCTGAGGTAGTTTGGGCTGAGGTTAGAAATAGGAAAGGTGAGGTCACCCTGTTAGGTGTTTTCTACAGGCCTCCTAATAGTCCTAGAGAAGTAGAGGATAATATTGCGAGGATGATTCAGGAAAAGAGTGAAGGTAGCAGGGTGGTTGTTATGGGGGACTTTAACTTCCCAGATATTGACTGGGAGAGCTATAGCTCGAGTTCATTAGATGGGTCGGTGTTTGTCCAATGTGTGCAGGAGGGTTTCCTGACACAATATGTAGACAGGCCAACAAGAGGTGAGGCTATACTGGATTTGGTTCTAGGTAATGAACCAGGCCAGGTGTTAGACTTAGAGGTAGGTGAGCACTTCGGGGACAGTGACCACAACTCGGTGACTTTTACTTTAGTGATGGAGAGGGATAAGTGTGCGCCGCAGGGCAAGAGTTATAGCTGGGGGCAGGGAAATTATGATGCAGTGAGGCATGACTTAGGATGTGTGGATTGGAAAAACAGGCTTCAAGAGAAGAACACTAATGAGATGTGGGGATTGTTCAAGGAGCAGCTACTACGTGTCCTCGATAAGTATGTACCAGTCAGGCATGGTGTAAAGGGCCTTGTGAGGCAGCCGTGGTTTAGTAAGGAATTGGAATCCCTTGTGAAAGGGAAGAAGGCTGGGAGAGCTATAACTCGAGTTCATTAGATGGGTCGGTGTTTGTACAATGTGTGCAGGAGGTTTTCCTGACACAATATGTCGACAGGCCAACAAGAGGGGAGGCTATATTGGATTTGGTTCTAGGTAATGAACCAGGCCAGGTGTTAGACTTGGAGGTAGGTGAGCACTTCGGGGACAGTGACCACAACTCGGTGACTTTTACTTTAGTGATGGAGAGGGATAATCGTGCGCCGCAGGGCAAGAGCTATAGCTGGGGACAGGGAAATTATGATGCAGTGAGGCATGACTTAGGTTGTGTGGATTGGAAAAACAGGCTTCAAGAGAAGAACACTAATGAGATGTGGGGATTGTTCAAGGAGCAGCTACTGCGTGTCCTCGATAGGTATGTACCAGTCAGGCATGGTGTAAAGGGCCTTGTGAGGCAGCCGTGGTTTAGTAAGGAATTGGAGTCCCTTGTGAAAGGGAAGAAGGCGGCATATGTAAAGATGAGGCGTGAAGGTTCAGTAGGGGCGATTGAGAGTTATAAGGTAGCCAGGAAGGAGCTAAAGAGGGAGTTAAGAAAAGCGAGAAGGGGACATGAAAAGTCTTTAGCTGGTAGGATTAGGGAAAACCCAAAGGCTTTCTATAGGTATGTCAAGAATAAAAGGATGACTAGGGTAGGTATCGGTCCAGTCAAGGATAGTAGTGGGAAGTTGTGTGTGGAGGCGGAGGAGATTGGAGAGACATTAAATCAGTACTTTTCATCAGTATTCACTCAGGAACAGGATACTGTTGCTGATGTGAATATGGAATCACAAATAATTAGAATGGATGCCCTGGAAATATGCAGGGAAGAGGTTTTGGGAATATTGGAAAGGATGAATATAGATAAGTCTCCTGGGCCTGATGGCATTTACCCCAGGATCCTATGGGAAGCTAGGGAGGAGATAGCAGAGCCATTGGCCTGGATTTTTATGTCGTCATTGTCAATGGGAATAGTACCAGAGGACTGGAGGATAGCGAATGTGGTCCCATTGTTCAAGAAAGGGAGTAGGGATAGCCCTAGTAACTATAGGCCAGTGAGTCTGACTTCAGTGGTGGGCAAAGTCTTAGAGAGAATGGTAAGGGATAAGATTTATGAACATCTGGGTAGGAATAACGTGATCAGGGATAGCCAGCATGGTTTTGTGAAGGGCAGGTCGTGCCTCACAAACCTTATTGAGTTCTTTGAGAAGGTGACTATGGAAGTGGATGAGGGTAAATCAGTAGATGTTGTGTATATGGATTTTAGTAAGGCGTTCGATAAGGTTCCCCATGGTAGGCTAATGCTAAAACTTCGGAGGTATGGCATTGAGGATACATTAGAGGTTTGGATTAGGAATTGGCTGGCTGGAAGGAGACAGAGGGTAGGAGTTGATGGATTATGTTCATCTTGGAGCGCAGTTACTAGCGGTGTACCACAAGGATCTGTTTTGGGACCATTGCTTTTTGTTATCTTTATAAATGATCTAGAGGAAGGACTTGAAAGCTGGGTAAGCAAGTTTGCGGATGACACAAAAGTCGGTGGAGTTGTGGATAGTGAGGAAGGAAGTGGTAGGTTACAGCGGGATATAGATAAGTTGCAGAGCTGGGCGGAAATGTGGCAAATGGAATTCAATGTAGCTAAGTGCGAAGTCGTTCACTTTGGTAGGAATAACAAGATGATGGATTACTGGGCTAATGGTAGGCTACTTGGTAGTGTGGATGAGCAGAGGGATCTTGGTGTCTATGTACACAGATCTCTGAAAGTTGCCACCCAGGTAAATAGTGCTGTGAGGAAGGCATATGGTGTACTGGGCTTTATTGGCAGAGGAATTGAGTTCCGGTGTCCTGAGGTCATGTTGCAGTTGTATAAGACTCTGGTGAGGCCTCATCTGGAGTATTGTGTGCAGTTTTGGTCGCCATACTACAGGAAGGATGTGGAAGCTTTAGAACGAGTGCAGAGGAGGTTTACCAGGATGTTGCCTGGAATGGTAGGAAAATCTTATGAGGAAAGACTGAGGCACTTGGGGCTGTTCTCATTGGAGAAGAGAAGGTTTAGGGGAGATCTGATAGAAGTGTATAAGATGATTAGGGGTTTAGATAGGGTAGATACTAAGAACCTTTTACCGCTAATGGAGTCAGGTGTTACTAGGGGACATAGCTTTAAATTAAGGGGTGGTAGGTATAGGACAGATGTTAGGGGTAGATTCTTCACACAGCGGGTTGTGAGTTCATGGAATGCCCTGTCCATATCAGTGGTGAACTCTCCTTCTTTATGTTCATTTAAGCGGGCATTGGATAGGCATTTGGAAGTTATTGGGCTAGTATAGGTTAGGTAGGACTCGGTCGGCGCAACATCGAGGGCCGAAGGGCCTGTACTGCGCTGTATCCTTCTATGTTCTATGTTCTATGTAAGGCGGCATATGTAAAGATGAGGCGTGAAGGTTCAGTTGGGGCGATAGAGAGTTATAAGGTAGCCAGGAAGGATCTAAAGAGAGAGCTAAGAGAAGCGAGAAGGGACATGAAAAGTCTTTAGCTGGTAGGATTAGGGAAAACCCAAAGGCTTTCTATAGGTATGTCAGGAATAAAAGGATGACTAGGGTAGGTATCGGTCCAGTCAAGGATAGTAGTGGGAAGTTGTGTGTGGAGGCGGAGGAGATTGGAGAGACACTAAATCAATACTTTTCATCAGTATTCACTCAGGAACAGGACACTGTTGCTGATATGAATATGGAGTCACAAATGATTAGAATGGATGGCCTGGAAATATGCAGGGAAGAGTTTCTGGGAATATTGGAGAGGATGAAAATAGATAAGTCTCCTGGGCCTGATGGCATTTACCCTAGGATCCTATGGGAAGCTAGGGAGGAGATAGCAGAGCCATTGGCCTGGATTTTTATGTCGTCATTGTCAACGGGAATAGTACCAGAGGACTGGAGGATAGCGAATGTGGTCCCCTTGTTCAAGAAAGGGAGTAGGGATAGCCCTAGTAACTATAGGCCAGTGAGTCTGACTTCAGTGGTGGGCAAAGTCTTAGAGAGAATGGTAAGGGATAAGATGTATGAACATCTGGATAGGAATAACGTGATCAGGGATAGCCAGCATGGTTTTGTGAAGGGCAGGCCGTGCCTCACAAACCTTATTGAGTTCTTTGAGAAGGTGACTAAGGAAGTGGACGAGGGTAAAGCAGTAGATGTTGTGTATATGGATTTTAGTAAGGCGTTCGATAAGGTTCCACATGGTAGGCTAATGCTAAAACTACGGAGGTATGGCATTGAGGATACATTAGAGGTTTGGATTAGGAATTGGCTGGCTGGAAGGAGACAGAGGGTAGTACTTGATGCACTATGTTCATCTTGGAGTGCAGTTACTAGCGGTGTACCACAAGGATCTGTTTTGGGAACATTGCTTTTTGTTATCTTTATAAATGATCTAGAGGAAGGGCTTGAAAGCTGGGTAAGCAAGTTTGCGGATGACACAAAAGTCGGTGGAGTTGTGGATAGTGAGGAAGGAAGTGGTAGGTTACAGCGGGATATAGGTAAGTTGCAGAGCTGGGCAGAAATGTGGCAAATGGAATTCAATGTAGCTAAGTGTGAAGTCATTCACTTTGCTAGGAGTAACAAGAAGATGGATTACTGGGCTAATGGTAGGCTACTTGGTAGTGTGGATGAGCAGAGGGATCTTGGTGTCCATGTACACAGATCTCTGAAAGTTGCCACCCAGGTAAATAGTGCTGTGAGGAAGGCATATGGTGTACTGGGCTTTATTGGTAGAGGAATTGAGTTCCGGAGTCCTGAGGTCATGTTGCAGTTGTATAAGACTCTGGTGCGGCCTCATCTGGAGTATTGTGTGCAGTTTTGGTCGCCATACTATAGGAAGGATGTGGAGGCATTGGATCGAGTGCAGAGGAGGTTTACCAGGATGTTGCCTGGAATGGTAGGAAAATCTTATGAGGAAAGACTGAGGCACTTGGGGATGTTCTCATTGGAGAAGAGAAGGTTTAGGGGAGATTTGATGGAGGTGTAAACGATGGTTAGGGGTTTAGATAGGGTCGACACTGAGAACCTTTTACCGCTAATGGAGTCAGGTGTTACTAGGGGACACAGCTTTAAATTAAGGGGTGGTAGGTATAGGACAGACGTTAGGGGTAGATTCTTTACACAGCGGGTTGTGAGTTCATGGAATGCCCTGCCAGTAGCAGTGGTGAACTCTCCTTCTTTATGTTCATTTAAGCGGGCATTGGATCGGCATTTGGAAGGTATTGGGCTAGTGTAGGTTAGGTAGGATTCGGTCGGCGCAACATCGAGGGCTGAAGGGCCTGTGCTGCGCTGTATCTTTCTATGTTCTATGTTCTATATGTAACGAACCTACCTCTTAAATCACCCTTTAACCGCCCGCTAATCACGTTAAAATTATACCCACTTGTAATAGCTAGTCATCTTAGGGTGTAAAATATCTCTCACTATTCACTCTCACTGTGCCTCTCATCATCTTGTTCACCTCTGCCAAGTCACCACACACCCTTCGTCAGTCCAATGAGAAAAACCTTAACTTCCTCAACCTTTCTTCATAAGGCATGCTCTCCAGTACAGGCAGCATACAGGCAAATCTCCTCTATACCCACCCTAAAGCTTCCACATCCTTTCTGTAATGAGGGGACCAGAACTGAACACAACAGTCCAAGTGGGGTAAAACCGGGGCTCTACAGAGCTCAATCTCAATCTATAGAGCTTAAAACTCAATCGCCAAGCTAATGAAATCCAACACAATTTATTCCTTCTTAACAAGCCTATCAGCTTGGGTCGCAGCTTTGAGGGATCTATGTGAAACCCAAGATCCCTCTGTTCCTCCACACTGCCAAGGATCCTGCCTTTAACCCTGTATTCTGCATTCCAATGCAATCATCCAAAATGAATGACTTCAACTTTTCCCGATTGACCTCCATCTGCCACTTCTCAGCCCAACTCTGCACCCTGTCAATGTCCCGTTGCAACCGACAACAGCCCTCCACACTATCAACCACTCCATAAACCTTCGTGCCGTTGCCAAACTTACTAACCCACTCTTCCACTGACACATTCAAGTCATTCATAACATCACAAACAGCAAAGGTCCTGGAACATCTCCCTGCAGAAAACCACTAGTCACTGAGCTCCAGGATGAATGTTTTCCATCCCTCGTCAACCTTTGTCTTCTGAGGGCCAGTAATTCCATATTCAGACAGACAGGTTCCTCTGTATCCAATGCCTCTGTACTTTCCAAATGATTCATAAAGATTGTTTTGTCGCATCCTCAAAGGATTCAATAAAATTTGTAAGTCATTACCTGCCCCTTACAATGCCATGCTGATATCTCTAATCAAACTATGGTTTTCCAAGGAATCACAACTTCGGTCTTGGAGTCTTCCACAATAATCTACACACCACAATCATATGACTGATAGGTCTGTAATTTCCAGGACTATCACTATTCCCTTTCATGAACAAGGGAATAGCATTTGTCAATCGCCAACCACCTGGTACAAGTCCAGTGAACAGTAAGGGCGTAAAGGTCATCGACAAGTGCACAGCAATCGGTTCCTTTGATTCATATAGTAACTTTGGGCGAATCCAGTCTGGTTCAGTGGACATATCTCTCTTTATCTTTTACAAAATTCTCAGAATATCCTCCCTCTTAACATCCATCTGTTCACATATATCAATCCTTCACACGATGTCCTTACAAATGACAAGGCCCCTCTCAGTATTGAATACTGAGGCATATAATTCATCAAAGGCCTCCCCTACCTTCTCCGACGTCAGGCACAAGCTCCTTCCATTATCCCTGATCGGCACTACCTTCATGCTGGCCATGCTCTTGTTCCTCACATATGTAGAGAACGCCTTACGGTTTTCCTTAATCCTTCGCAACAATTCTTTTTCATAGCCCCTTCTAGTTGTCCTAAATGCATTCCTCATTTCCTTCCTGGTACCTGCAGAGATTCCCTACAGTGTGGAAACAGACCATTTGCCCCAACACCTCCTTATCAACCCTCAAAACAGTACCCCACCCAGAACCATCCCTCCGCCCCAAAATAATTCTCTCCATTTGTCCTGACTAATGCATCAAACCTACACAATACTATGGGTCAAGACTATGGGTAATGTAACATGGCTGAGTCACCTGACATGCACATCCTTGGGCTGTTGGGGGAAACCGGAGCACCTGGAGGAAACCCACGCAGACACGGGGAGAATGTGTAAATTCCACGCAGACTGTCACCTGAGGCTGGAAACGAAATGGAGTCC
This sequence comes from Hemiscyllium ocellatum, assembly GCF_020745735.1. Classification (NCBI taxonomy): domain Eukaryota; kingdom Metazoa; phylum Chordata; class Chondrichthyes; order Orectolobiformes; family Hemiscylliidae; genus Hemiscyllium; species Hemiscyllium ocellatum. The sequence goes on from NW_026867603.1 coordinate 2,297,861, forward strand.
GTGGTGCGATGAGGTAGCAGTGCTCACCAGTGAGCCATCGTGGCTGCTCCATGTTACTCTCGAGAAACCTGTTTGACCTTTCTTCCTCAACCCTAAGTAAGCTAACTTATTCCATAAACTAGATGTTCTACATCCCTTCGAACCTTGTTAAATACTTCACTAAAGTCCATGTGGACAATGTTTAATGCTCTGCCTTCTACTATCTCTTGGCCACCTCCTCCAAAAGTCAATCCAGTTTGTCAAATACGGTTCTTCCACTCACAAAGCCATGCTGACATTTCGAAACAGCCCTCGCCTTTGCAAATATACGTGGTACCTTTTCCTCAGAATCTCCTCCAACAACTTACCCATCACTGGGCTCTAATGTCCTGGCTTTTCTCTGCAGCTCGTAAGTGATTTAACAGCATTACTCTCCCTCCAGACTTCTAGTACCTCACTGTTGTTAATATAAAAAAACTCTGTCAGGGACACTGCAATCTCTTCCCTAGCTTCCAACAGTATTTTAGCATAGACCTAATGAGCTACAGAGGATTGATCTAACTTTATTTGTTTTAAGATTCTAGCGCTTTCTCTTCCCTGTTGAGGATTATTTCAGTGATATCACTATTTATTTCCCCGAGATCCTGAGATTCCATGTCTTTCTTCACAGTAAATATTGACAAGCATATTGTGTGTAATATCGCACTCATCTGCTCTCGTTCTACACATAGGCGACCTTATTTACATTTAATACGCCCTATTCTCGATCAAGTTACTCTTTAGCTCTTATGAAACTTGCATAAATGCTTCTGATAATTCCAATCCATCATCTCCCCTTATACCACCACACCCCTCCTATACCATTGCAATCCTGCCAATTTTATTCACACCAACATATTCAATCTAACAGGCTCAAAACAAATTACCTTTTACAAAATATATATCTAAGTGGCCAGTTATTGTATATTGAGATATCATTTTTAACAATTTCAGTATGTTCCCGACTTACTGTCCAGTTAACAGTATTTGGTTAAAGACTGACAGCAAAAAGAGTTATGGGAGTACTTGATCATCAATCGCAAAAAGGTAGTTCACAGGATCAGCAGGTAATAGAGAAGGCACATCAAATACTAGCATTTATTACAAAGGGAATGGAGTCTGAAAATAGGGAGGTCGAGCTAAAACTATGCAAGGTATGACTCATTCCACACCTAGAATATTATGAACGGCGTGAGTGCGCGAAGGAAAAAATATGCTTGTATTGGAGGCAGAGCAGAGAAGGTTCACTCAGCTGATTCTGGGAATGGAGGGATTTTGCAATGGGAAGAGGTGGACTAGATTGACGTTGAACCCACTGAAGTTTAGAAAATTAGAGAGAAATGGAATGAAACATGCAAGATTCTGAGGACTTCTGATCGTGCAGATGCTGGGAATTTATAAAATAGAACAGTATTACAGACCCTTCTGCCCACCATGTCTGTGCTATGCAAGATGCCATTCTAACGCATGCCATCTGCCAGCACTTTAATCTGGACAAGTGTGAGATGATGTCAAAGTCAAAAAGAAAGTTAAGATACTGAGGGACATTGATACACAGAAGGATCTTGGTGCAAGTCAGTAACTTGGTCCTTATCGCTCTATTCTCTACCAGCTCATGTTTCTGTCTAAATGCCACTTCAAAACTTTACTCACATTTCTGCTTCTATGATATCACTCGGTAACCTCCACTCTCTATGCAAAAACAAACTTGCCTCACACAACACCCTTTAAAAAACACATAGACAACGTGCTGATAAATCCATTTTGCACCCTGTTCAAAGCCTCCACATTTTTCCTATTGTGTGGCCATGGGAATTGCACACTGCATTCCAAATGTAGCCAAACAAATGTTATTTGTAATTACAATATCAGATGCAAACCATTATACTCAACGCTGTGACCGATGAAGGCTAGTGTTCCATCTGCTTTCTTTCCCATCTGAAACACTCCTGTTGCCATTTTTAGGGAGTTACCAACTTGCACCAAGATCCTTCTCTATATCAATGTCCCTCAGTATTCAAACTTTATTCTTGACGTTGACATCATCTCACACTTGTCCAATTAAACTCAATTTGCCATTTCTCTGAACTTCTTTCCAACTGAGCTGTAACCTCCTGCAACCTTGGATATCCTTGCTCATTAACCCCAACTCCACCAATTTTAATATCATCAGCAATAATTACCTTTGTCATTTCCTTTCGTTTCAATTGTGTGTGAATCTGTAACCAGAGGGAATAAAATCGCAGAAAGGGTTCACCCAATTAAGATGTAGATAAGCAGGAATGTCTTCACTCAGAGGGTAGTGACGCTGTGAGACCTCCTGACTGCAGGGGGCTGTCGAGGCTGGCTCATTAGGAATATTTACCGCAGAGATGGTCAGATTTGAATTAATCAGGGAAGCAAGGGTTTTTGGAAAAGGCAGGAAAATAGAGTAGAAGAATATCAAATCAGCCATGATCTGATCGAAGAACACAACATCCTCAATGGGCCAAACAGCCTGTAGCTCGGGTGCTGGTTTTGGTTCTGTTCGCCGAGCTGGAAATTTGTGTTGCCGACGTTTCGTCCCCTGTCGAGGTGGCATCCTCAGTGCTTGGGAGCCTCCCAACAGCCCGTCAATGTTACCTCCCCAGCGATAGTCATTCTGCTGCTGCATCTCCGGAATGAAGGTTTCATCGTATCTGTTCACTGTCATTCCACCTGCCATATGGTGAATTCAGGGAGTCATTCCTCAGCAGTGGGGTGTTGAACGGGTGGGTAGAGGTTTCAGAGATAGGGAGACTTACAGGGGCCCGAGGATGTTAGAGTTAAATACAGTTACATCTGATCAAGAATGACAGCGATACAAATTGGTTTGGGATTGGAGGAAATTACAGAGATAGTGGGAGTTGTATTAGATTTTGGAGATAGCGACAGGGATGGATAAAGGGAGAGGTTGGTATACTGAGAGGCACAGACAGTGGGGTGTGCCAGTCGGAGAGTATATTAGAAGAGATATGCAAGGTAGAAGTGGCTGAAAACGTTTAGAGATATGAGAAGGCTTCTAGGTTATGAAGTCTACAGAGAGAGGAAGGCAAAGGCAAATGCCAGGTTACTGGGTTGAAAACAGTTACACGGGTTGCACAAACTGGAAGAGGTTCCTGTGGTCGGGAGGGGTGTGGGGGCGGGAACGAGAGTGAAATTTAAAAAAGATAAAGATCAAAGAACTGGAGAATGATAAGGAGATTATAACTTTTTCACGGCTAACGAAGAATCTGGAGAAGATTACCTAGTTAGGGACTGATGGAGAGGCTAAAGACAGATACATTGACATAGAGGGTGGTGTTGGTAGGAGGAGCTTACAGGAATAGACAGGACTATCGTGGTTTACATGGATGAAGGAGTTTAGGAACTACTGGAGAGGTTTAGGGATTTGGGCGGCACGGTGGCACAGTGGTTAGCACTGCTGCCTCACAGCGCCAGAGACCCAGGTTCAATTCCCGACTCAGGTGATGGACTGTGTGGAGTTTGCACGTTCTCCCCGTGTCTGCGTGGGTTTCCTCCGGGTGCTCCGGTTTCCTCCCACATTCCAAAGATGTGCAATTCAGGTGAATTGGCCGTGCTAAATTGCCCGAAGTGTTATGTAAGGGGTATATGTAGGGGTATGGGTGGGTTTGCGCTTCGGCGGGTCGGTGTGGACTTGTTGGGGCGAAGGGCCTGTTTCCACACTGTAAGTAATCTAATCTAATTAGGGTGCTATGGATTAGAGAAGCTGACAGAGAGAGGCAGAATGGTGTGGACTAGAGGAAATTCCAAAAAGAGGAAGGATTATCGGAACTGGAGGATATTACACAGATAACAAAAACATCATTATTCAGGATTGATGCCTGCGATCTCCGTGTTGCCTCATTGAGGATCTGTACAGCAGAGGTGAGAGCAGGATCCTCACAAGGTTTTGGGAATGAAGCCTAGAATGTTGCTGTTCCTTGCCCAGCAGTGTTCCTATGTCTTGTCTTCCATGTTTGAACACAGAAGTCTACTAACTCCACCCTGTGCTAATTACTGTGAGTGATCGTATCGGCTGCAGGATTTACTGAAGGTTCCAGATCTCCCTCTCCATTTCTCTTTGGCTGACCAACCGTCTTCAATGATGTGATGGATGAGACAGGAGTTAGGAATTTCCTGATTACCTGTATGAGGCAGAGAAATTGACAGAACTGGAAATTAGACTGATGCAGTGAGGACAACTGGTGCAGAGTGGCACAGAGTCCAATAGCAATCTCGAAAATCCCAGTCTCCATCCCTGTCCTGTGCTGCTTTGCCTCTCTGGAGTTGACAATTCTGTTGACTCAGGATCTCAGACCAGCTGTAAGGGAGAGAAACGCGGACAGAGGCAGCAAATAGACCAACACAGAGAGGGATACGGCATGTCGAGATACTGAGAGATATCACCAGAGAGCAGGAAGGTATCAAGATCAAACAGTGGTGTCAGAAGACGTAGTTCTGATGCAGTGGGAACTGCTACCAGAACTCAGGGTGCAGTCAGCCATTATATTGGGATGGGCTCCACTGCTGCGGTGCTGGGGCTGATGTCCTTGTCAATCATATGACCAGGATTATGTAGATTGCTTTAAACTGACACAGATGAGGATGGACAGGGTTTATGTGAAAGGAAATTCCCAATTCCAAAGAAAATGTTGAAATATTGGAACACCAAGAAGCTGTAGCTAAAGACAAACAGAAAGAAAAACAGGAAGGGACTGACTTTAACTGAAATTGTTTATCAAGAAATAGGTTTGTGACAGGAATTTGTGTTAAAAAAAGTAAATTACAGTTTCTTAATTTGTGATTTCTATCTAACCACCATCAAGGAGACGTGGTTACAGAGTAAGCAAAAAGGTGAGTCATTAGTATTAGAGGTCACACATCATTGTGGAAAGCCAGACAGAATGGGAAGCAGGATGGGGATGTCCCACAGTTAGGGATAACAATGGGATTACCAGGAAAATATATAGCCTCATATTATCAAGCAAAAGGAAACCAAATGCTCGGTAATAAGGGTCAAAACACAAAAGGGCAGCGTTAAGGCCCCTTGACAGCATTGCATTATTAGACTGCATTAACAGGAAATTATTTGAATTTGTAACAAAGGCACTGGGATAATTGAGGAAATTAAATCTTCCTATCGCATTGGCGGTAGGTCACAGACGAGGCTGAGTCTCTTCCACTTTCAGGGGGAGTCTGTCGGTGGCTGTACAGACCGATGTGGCCTTCCACTGGGGTAGAATGTGGCCGTAGGAAGGGGGTGGGTGGGGTGTTAGTCTGGCAGCGCGCTCCTTGTGCTGTTTACTCCTGGATTCCCCTCTCTCCACACAGCAAGACCCGTGATACTCAACACCTTCACAATGCTCCTCCCGCACTTCGAACAGTCTTGGCCCAGAGATTCCCAGGAGTTGACAGATTTGATTAAGAGATGAAAGAAAACCTATCAATTCTAAAGAAGCCAATGTTTAGAAATGTGGACGCATTTGCTAAAGAGATCGCTGAGGACTCTCCGAGCAGGAGGAGTGCAGTAGGAAGAGGAAACATCGTCAGCGTTTAATGAGATGATATAAACTGTGAGAGTTGAAGGTACTGGAGGTTGTGAGAATGTTACCGAGAGTGGCAGGGCCTAACGGTGTTACAAAGCCAGTACGAATTGCTGCAGCTAGAGCTGTTTGCAGAGGTAGGGATGGGCATAGGTATTTTGATTGATTCGTTCATGGCCTGAGGATGTCACCAGTTCGACCAGCATACATAACCCCACTGCTAATTGCCCACAGGCAGCTCAGACTCAGCTATATTGATGTGTGTCCACAGTCACATGTGAGACATACCAGGTAAGAATGTCAGATGTCACACCCTAAAAGACAATGGTGAACTAGTTGAGTGTTTCCAGATAATCAACAATGCTTATTTGGTGACCTCACTAATGTCCTGTAAAGATACAACCTGACATTCCAACTCCTACTCTCAATGCTGTGACCAATGAAGCTAACCATTCCAAACGTCTGCTTCACCTGCCTGTCTACCTGCGACGCCACTTTCAAAGTACTGTGTACCTGCATCCCTGAGTCACTGATTGACAACATTACCCAGGGTTCCAACATTAACTGTACAAGTCCAGCCTGGTCTGTTTTACCAGAATGCAACACCGTGTTTTCTCCACCTGCTATTCCTAAATTCACTGGCCCAGCAGTACAGTTGATTCCATTGTACTCTTAGATAACCTTCTTCACTGTCCACTAGTCCAGTAATTTGAGTGTCACTCACAGACTTGCTAACCATGATTCCTGCATTCTCGTCAAAACCGTTTATATAAGTGATGCACAACGGTGGACCCAGCACCGGACCCCATGGCACATCGCTGGTCACAGGCCTGAAGTTTGAGTAGAAACCCTCTATGAATACATTCTGTCTCCCGCCATTAATCCTCTTTTGAATCCAGATGGTGAGCGCTTGCTAGTTATGTGTGGTATAAACTTATTAACCAGTCTGCCATGCAGAACCTTGTCAAAGCCTTGCTAAAGTTAATGCGGACATCATGTACTGCTCTGCTTTGATATGTCACTTGTCTAACTCCGTTGTCCTTTCTGTCAGGATCTCCTCTAACAACATACCCACCTCAGCCATCAGTCTCACTGGTCTGTAGTGTATGTCGATGATACAAACATCTCTGCCAGGGACCCTGCAATTTCGCCCCTAGCTTCACACAAAGCGCTGGAATACACCTAATCATGTCCCAAGGTTTTATGAACTTTTTTTGCATTTTAAGCCATTCGGTACCTCTTGCTTTCCAATGTGAAAACTGTTCAAGACATCACCATTTACTTTCCCAAGGTCCCGAGCTCGACAGCAAATCGTAACACAAAAGATTTGTTCAGTATCTCACCCATGAAAAGGGAATCTACATAGACAGCTTCATTGATCATTCAGGGGCCCTAATCTCTCCCGAGATAATTTTACGCCCTTCTTGAATCTTATCAAAATAGTTCTGAAATTTCAAGTATCCCCCTACCGCGATTAGCCTCCTCCACCCTTATCTATTCTGACATTATGGTCACACCAAAATATAGAATCCAACGGATTTTAAAAAAATTCCCCTTTAGTAAACTCACGTTTTGCCCAATGCTTCTAAGAATCCAGTTATTGTTTATTGCTGTATCCTTTACAATGCTCTCCAGCATGTTCCCGACTTACCGTCAGACGAATACTGCTTGGTTTCAGATTGACTGCACAATGGGTTTTGGAAATCCTTGTGAATCAATTTGAAAACTGTAGCTTACAGGGCCAGAGAAGGCAAATCAAATGCTGGCATTTATTACTGTGGAATGGAGACTAAATATAGGGAGGTCTTCCTAAAACAATGCAAAGTATAAGTCAGACCACACCTCGATTATAAAGAACAGTATGAGTGCCCAAAGGAAATATATTCTTGTATTGGAGGCATGCCAGAGAAGGTTCATTCAGCTGATTCTGTGATGGCGGGATTTTCCAATTAGAAGAGGTGGAGTACATTGACCTTGAACCCATTCGGATTTTGAAGAATGGGAGTGAAGGTGAATGAAACATCCAGGATTCTGAGTGGCTTTGCCAGGATAGATGCAGTGAAGTTAGAAAATAGAACAGTACAGCACAACAATAGGCCCTTTGGAGCACCATGATCACCATCTTGCTATTCTAAACTAATCCCATCTGCCTGCACATGGTTCGTATCCCGCTATTCTCTACCTGTTCATGTGGATGACTAAAAAGCCACTTCAAAACTTTGCTAACATTGCCACTTCTACCACCTCCTTAGCTGCATCCACCTTCTATGTACAGAAAACTGGTCTCGTTCATCTCATTTAAAACTTCTCAATCTCACCTTAAACCGAGGCGCCCTAGGATTTGATATTTCCACATTGGAAGAAGCATTCCAACTGTCCACACTATTCACGCATCTCGTAATTCTATATACCTCTTGCAATTCATCCCTCAGCCTCTGACACTCTCGCAAAACAATCCAACTTTGTCTAAGCTCCTTATCGTAAATGCATTCTCATTTAGGCAACATTCTGCTAACGCTGTTATAGCCTGCACAAAACCTCTACATTTTTCCTGCAGTGTGGAGATGAGAACTACACGCAATATTCCAAACATGGCCGAATGAAGTTTCATTCAGTCACAACATGACATGCAAACATATGTACTCAATGTTGCGATCAATAAAGGTAAGCGTACCATACTCCTCCTATATCACTACATCCTGCTCTGTTATTATTTTCCAGAAGGTATGGATTTGTGTCCAATGTACTTCTGTATATCAAAATGCATCGCTTCTCTCTTGTCCCGATGAAATTCGATTTGCCATTTCTCTGGTCAGCGTTCCAGCTGATCTCCACACTACTGCAACTTTTAACATTCTTCCTCACAATCCACAATTCCCCCAACTACCCTTAATCATGGTATGCCTTCCCAAATGTCGTCTGCAAAATTACTAATCAAAATGCTGACCTTTTTGTCATAATCACAGATATAAATTACAAAAGGAAAAAGCAGAACCAGTCCTTGGGAAACACAATTGGCTACAGAACTGCAAACGGAACTTCACGGCTCCACATTCCTGTGGCTACTACCATCAAGAAACTTTTGTATTCAACTTATAAATCACCATGATTTCCATGAATTGTGGTTTGATCTTCCAGGTCTCCCTTTCTATTTATTACTTCCACTCAAAACGACTCTAAAGTTTGATTCTCATTAGTGCATTGACGGTATCCTTACCCAACAACACAACTGGACCTTGTTTGGCTTTTTATGATGCTTCCGAAATCCTTCAATAATCACATCCCAGCCATGGTCATTCTGCAGCCACATCTCCATAATGACAGTTCGGTCATATCTGTTCACTACAGGAAATGTTGGAATACCGTCTGTCTTGTTGGAGTGCAGGGCGTGTTTCACTGAGAGTGGACTTTGAGGGATGGAGAGAGGCCATGGAGTTACAGAGACATATGAGAGCTTGAAATCGTGAAGAATAGTTACAGATGGTAGAGAATGATCACTGGAGAAATGATTTAATGTTTGCAGGAAATTATAGAGTTAGTGCCGCTTTGATTAGATTTCAGACAGGGATGTATGGAGGGTTGTGGCTCATTACAGGGATTACATTATTCAAAGTTTGTGCGAAGATTTGAAGCTCGGGTGCTTGTTGTAGTGGTTCTGTTCGCCGAGCTTGAAGTTTTTGTTGCAAACGTTTCGTCCCCTGGCCAGGAGACATCATCAGTGCTGTGGAGCCTCCTGCGGAGCACTTCTTTGATGTTTCTTCCGGTATTTATAGTGGTCTGTCCTTGCCGCTTCGGGTGTCAGTTTCAGCTGTCCGCTGTAGTGGTTGGTATATTGGGTCCAGGTCGATGTGTTTGTTGATGGAGTTTGTAGATGAATGCCATGCCTCTAGGAATTCCCTGGCTGTTCTCTGTCTGGCTTGCCCTATGATAGTAGTATTTTCCCAGTCGAATCCATGTTGCTTGTTGTCTGAGTGTGTGGCTACTAGGGATAGCTGGTCGTGTCGTTTCGTGGCTAGTTGGTGTTCATGTATGCGGATTGTTAGCTGTCTTCCTGTTTGTCCTATATAGTGTTTTGTGCAGTCCTTGCATGGTATTTTATAAACTACATTAGTTTTGCTCATGTTGGGTATTGGCTCCTTTGATCTGGTAAGTTGTTGTCTGAGCATGGCTGTTGGTTTGTGTGCCGTTATGCGTCCTAAGGGTCGCAGTAGTCTGGCTGTCCGTTCTGAAACCCTCCTGATGTATGGCAATGTGGCTAGTCCTTTTGGTTGTGGCATGTCCTCGTTTCGTGGTCTACCTCTTGGGCATCTGTTGATAAAGTTGATGAATGGACCCGGACCATAGAACAGGCTGTCACAATAGGACAGAACAGGACAACACAACGCAAAAAAAACGGCACTAAAAGAAAATCTGGCCAAACTAACACACAAAAAAGAGGACACTACAACACACACCTGGGTTAAAAACCTCTCCCACAGACAGCTCACAGACACGGAAAGAAATATACTGACCAAGGGACTCAACTACAACCACAGGGACGCCAATACAGCAGACTTCCTAGCAGCACTAGAATGCACACTCAGGAACAATGGACTGACGGAAGAGACACAACAAACAGTGAGACAAACGGTCGTACCTATGATGATAAAAAAAAGACAAACACATAACCTCAACACCAAGGAGAGGGAAGCACTGAAAGCACTAAGAAATGATAAGAGCATAATCATACTACCAGCAGATAAAGGCAGAATGACTGTCATCCTAGATAAATCAGATTACATCAAAAAAGCACAACACCTACTAGCAGACACCAACACCTACCAAATGAAGGATTCCGACCCCACACCACAACTCACCAAGAGAATAAACAACACACTAAGGACTCGAAAAAAAGGACAGATAACCAAAGCGGACCTACGAAGAATGAAACCGGATAGCAACAACACCCCCAGATTCTATGGACTACCCAAAGTACACGAACCAGACATCCCACTCAGACCCATAGTATCACTACCAGGGACACCAGCATACAAACTGGCCAAAGAACTGCAACAGAAACTGAAACACCTGGTCAGCGGATCCAAACACTCCATACAATCAACACAGGAATTCTTGGACGCCATCAGGAATACACACATAGACTAAGAAGAAACTATGATCTCATTCGACTTGACGGCACTGTTCACTTCGATTGACAAAACCCTAGCCAGAGAAACAATAACCAACCTGCTGGACATACAGAACAGAAAACAGGAGGCGGAACCTATCAACAAAGACGGCATACTTAAACTACTGGACTTGTGCCTCACTACACACTTTACATTCAACAATCAGATATACGAACAAATCAACGGAACACCCATGGGATCACCAATCTCGGGACTCATAGCAGAGGCAGTTATGCAAAGGTTAGAACAAACAGCCTTACCACAAATTCAACCCAAACTCTGGGTCAGATATGTCGATGACACGTTCGTAATCATCAAAAACACGGAAATAGAAAAAACACACTGGATCATCGACGCCACACTCACAGGAATCCGATTCACGAGAGAAGTAAGAAAGGATAGCCAACTCCCATTCCTAGACGTGATAGTACAGAGAACACCGAACGGAGAATTCACCACAAGGGTACACAGGAAAACAACACACACAGACCAAGTCCTAAACTATGAAAGTAACCACCCCAACACACACAAACGAAGCTGCATCAGGACACTATTCAAAAGAGCTACAACACACTGCAGTACACCAGAACTGCGAAAAGAGGAAGAGAAACACCTATACAAGGTATTCGCCAAAAACGGATACCCGCGCAACTTTATCAACAGCTGCCTAAGAGATAGACCACGGAACGATGACATGCCACAACCAAAAGGACTAGCCACACTACCATACATCAGGAGCATTTCAGAACTGACAGCCAGACTACTGCGACCCTTAGGACTCATAACGGCACAGAAACCAACAGCCACGCTCAGACAACAACTTACTAGAACAAAGGAGCCAATACCCAACATGAGCAAAACTAATGTAGTTTATAAAATACCATGCAAGGACTGCACAAAACACTATATAGGACAAACAGGAAGACAGCTAACATTCCGCATACATGAACACCAACTAGCCACGAAACGACACGACCAGCTATCCCTAGTAGCCACACACTCAGACAACAAGCAACATGAATTCGACTGGGAAAACACTTCTATCATAGGGCAAGCCAGACAGAGAACAGCCAGGGAATTCCTAGAGGCATGGCATTCATCCACAAACTCCATCAACAAACACATCGACCTGGACCCAATATACCAACCACTACAGCGGACAGCTGAAACTGACACACGGAAGCGGCAAGGACAGACCATTATAAATACCGGAAGAAACATCAAAGAAGCGCTTCGCAGGAGGCTCCACAGCACTGATGATGTCTCCTAGCCAGGGGACGAAACGTTTGCAACAAAAACTTCCAGCTCGGCGAACAGAACCACTACAGGGATTACATTAAGCAGGGTAAAGAAACATTTGGAGAATTCGAGGATATGGTACATTTAATAATAGTGTAGTATCTGGAGAATATTACACGCATAACGAGATGGAATGGACTGAAGTATATTGCTGTGATAGGGAGTGTGGTATGGACTGGACAATATTAAACAGGCAGGGAGAATGGTATGCAATGGAGAATGTTAAAGGGATTGGGTGGGCGGTGCGGACTGGAGACTTTTGCAGGGATAGGGTGTTGGCAATAACTGGAGAACGTTCGTGGGCTGGGGAGGAAGTTATGGACGAGAGAAAGCGAGGGGCAGAGCTGATTTTAAGCGCTTGAAGATATTTCTGAAAGAGTGAGTGCTGCACATGCATGAACATTTGACAGGGATCAGGAGGCATGTTGAGACTGGAGGAGATCACAGTCATAGAGAGGGTTGTGAGACTCGAGTCACTTATGAGTATAGGAGGGGAAACAGTGAGTGGAGCTGTTTGCAGGTAGGAAGGGGGATACTATGGCCTCAAAACAGTGGCAACAATGCGTAGGTATTTAGAAAACAAAGGCTTTGAAGAGATGTCACATACTGGGAGTGTTGTACGCATTGGAGGAGTTTATTGGACAAGGATGGATTCAGAGACTAAGCAATGTTAAGAAATAATGGGGTTTGCAATGGTGGAACAGATTTCAGCAATTTTAAGGAAATAGACCTGAAGGCGGTTGCACAAATATCATGGCTTCTGGGTCTGGTGGAGTCCACACAGAGGTTGTAGTGACTGGAGACATTTCCACACATAAGGAGAGTACAAGTGATAGGCAGAACGGGGAAGATTGTAAGGTCTGAAGGGCACTACAGAAATGCGAAGAGTTGTATCAACTTGATGGTGTACACAGGCTGCAAAGTTTGAGAGGTTTGGAGCAGCTACATAGAACATAGAACACAGAACAATACAGCACAGAACAGGCCCTTCGGCCCACGATGTTGTGCCGAACATCTATCCTAGATTAAGCACCCATCCATGTACCTATCTAATTGCCACTAAAAGGTCGTCAATGATTCTGACTCTACCACTGCCACGGGCAGCGCATTCCATGCCCCCACCACTCTCTGGGTAAAGAACCCACCCCTGACATCTCCCTGTACCTTCCACCCTTCACCTTAAATTTATGTCCCCTTGTAATACTCTGTTGTACCCGGGGAAAAAGTTTCTGACTGTCTACTCTATCTATTCCTCTGATCATCTTATAAACCTCTATCAAGTCACCCCTCATCCTTCGCCGTTCCAACGAGAAAAGGCCGAGAACTCTCAACCTGTCCTCGTACCACCTATTCTCCATTCCAGGCAACATCCTGGTAAATCTTCTCTGCACCCTCTCCAAAGCTTCCACATCTTTCCTAAAGTGAGGCGACCAGAACTGCACACAGTACTCCAAATGTGGCCGAACCAAAGTCCTGTACAGCTGCAACATCACTTCACGACCCTTGAATTCAATCCCTCTGCTAATGAACGCTAATACACCATCGGCCTTCTTACAAGCTTTATCCACCTGAGTGGCAACTTTCAAAGATCTATGTACATCGACCCCAAGATCCCTCTGTTCCTCCACCTGACTAAGAACTCTACTGTTAACCCTGTATTCCGCATTCTTATTTGTTCTTCCAAAATGGACAACCTCACACTTGGCAGGGTTGAACTCCATCTGCCACTCCTCAGCCCAGCTCTGCGTCATGTCTAAGTCCCTTTGCAGCCGACAACAGCCCTCCTCACTGTCCACAACTCCACCAATCTTCGTATCATATGCAAATTTACTGACCCACCCTTCGACTCCCTCATCCAAGTCATTAATAAAAATTACAAATAGCAGAGGACCCAGAACCGATCCCTGCGGAACTCCACTTGTAACTGGGCTCCAGGCTGAATATTTACCATCTACTACCACTCTCTGACTTCGACCGGTTAGCCAGTTTTCAATCCAAATGGCCAAGTTTCCCTCTATCCCATGCCTCCTGACTTTCCGCATAAGCCTACCATGGGGAACCTTATCAAATGCCTTACTAAAATCCATGTACACTACATCCACGGCTCTACCCTCATCCACATGCTTGGTCACCTCCTCAAAGAATTCAATAATACTTGTAAGGCAAGACCTACCCGTCACAAAGCCGTGCTGGCTGTCCCTAATCAAGCAGTGTCTTTCCAGATACTCATAAATCCTATCCCTCAGTACCCTTTCCATTACTTTGCCTACCACAGAAGTAAGACTAACTGGCCTGTAATTCCCGGGGCTATCCCTATTCCCTTTTTTGAACAGGGGCACAACATTCGCTACTCTCCCTGGTACCAACCCCATTGACAGTGAAGACGAAAAGATCATTGCCAACGGTACTGCAATTTCCTCTCTTGCTTCCCACATAATCCTAGGATATATCCCGTCAGGCCCGGGGGACTTTTCTATCCTCAAATTGTTCAAAATGTCCAAAACATCTTCCTTCCACCAAGTATCTCTTCTAGCTTACCATTCCGTTTCACACTCTCCTCTTCAACAATACGGTCCCTCTCGTTCGTAAATACTGAAGAAAAGTACTCGTTCAAGACCTCTCCTATATCTTCCGACTCAATACACAATCTCCCACTACTGTCCTTGATCGGACCTACCCTCGTTCTCGTCATTCTCATGTTTCTCACATACGCATAAAATGCCTTGGGGTTATACTTGATCCTATCCGCCAAGGATTTTTCATGCCCTCTCTTAGCTCTCCTAATCCCTTTCTTCAGGTCCCTTCGGGCTATCCTGTATCCCTCCACTGCTCTGTCTGAACCCTGTTTCCTCAACCTTATGTAAGCCTCCTACTTCCTCTTTACTAGACATTCAACCTCCCTAGTTAACCAAGGCTCCCTCACATGACCATTTCTTTCCTGCCTGATAGGTACATACATATCAAGGACGCGTCGTATCTGCTCCTTGAAAAAGTTCCACATTTCCACCACATCCTTCCCTGACAGCCTATGCTCCCAACTTATGCTCCTCAAATCCTGTCTAACAGCATCGTAATTTCCCTTCCCCCAATTGTAACATCTACCCTGTTGTGCGCACCTATCTCTCTCCATGACCAAGGTGAAAGTCACAGAATTGTGGTCACCATCACCAAAATGTTCACCCACTAACAAGCCCATCACTTGTCCCGGCTCATTTCCGAGTACCAAATCCAATATGGCCTCCCCTCTGGTTGGACAATCTACATACTGAGTTAGAAAAGCTTCCTGGACACACTGCACAAACACCGCCCCATCCAATCTACTTGATCTAAAGAGCTTCCAATCAATATTTGGGAAGTTGAAGTCCCCCATGACTACGACCCTGTGGCTTCTGCACCTTTCCAAAATCTGTTTCCCAATCTGTTCCTCTACATCTCTGCTGCTATTGGGGGGCCTATAGTAAACACCCAACAAGGTGACTGCACCTTTCCTATTCCTGACTTCAGCCCATACTACCTCCAAAGGCAGATCCCCCTCAAAATTCCTTTCTGCAGCCGTTATACCATTTCTAATTAGCAATGCCACTCCCCTCCTTTTTTACCACCCTCCCTAATCTTACTGAAACATCTGTAACCAGGAACCACCAACAACCATTCCTGTCCCTCATCTATACACGTTTCCGTGATGGCCACAACATCATATTCCCAGGTACCAATCCATGCCTTAAGTTCACCCACCTTATTTCTGATACTTCTTGCGTTGTGAAGCTCACAATGATCGGCAGGGCATGAAGACTGGAGATGTTATTGAATTGCGGAAGACTGAAATTACTGCAAGCAGTCAGAGATCACGTGTGAGATGTAAGGTCTGGTGGAGGTTCCACAGATCAGGAGGATTACAGGATTTGATGATGTAATACACGGAAGGAGAGCTGTCAGGACTGAAGCTTGGAACAGACATATAGAGCTGAAAATGTGTTGCTGGAAAAACGCATCCTGATGAAGGGCTTATGCCTGACAGGTCGAATCTCCTGTTCCTTGGATGCTGCCTGACCTGCTGCGCTTTTCCAGCAAAACATTTTCAGCTCTGATTTCTATCATCTGCAGACCTCACTTTCTCCAACAGACATATAGAGAGCAGCAGAGGATTACAGATATATGCAGGGTAGTGGGTCCTGGTGGAAGTTCCACATAGAGGGATGTTTTGTGCATTTGCAGACTTGAAGGGGCTGGAATGATTTGCAGATGCATGGAGAAATATAGTGACTGGAGGTGGCAGAAATGGTGAGGGCTGTAGGGATGTAATAATTTGGAAGGAGTGTACAAACTGGAGAGGGTCATACAGACAAAGAGGATTATAGGAGTGTGTGGAGATTACTATGTTATGGAGGGTGGAGCATTCTCAGTAATTAGTGGTTCGGAGCACTGTCCAGACTGTTGGAGGCTTCAGAATGATTGAGCGGTAGAGCAGATGAAAGTAGCCGCAGAAGATAGAGGAATATAAACATTTCACTTCGGTGCTGTGTTACTGAGGGTCATCAGGAGGACACTTGTCCTCATTAAAATGTTCAGATCTTCAGGGGAATGGGCCGGGTGGATTCTGAAAGGATGACTCTTTCCCTTATGGGGTAGTGACAAACAAGCAAACTCTGACCAAATCTAGAATGGAGGCGTTCTCAATTCTTCCTCTTGCCCAAATCTTCTCTCGGTTTGTTCCCACACAGCTCAAAGGAATGCAATGTGATAACAAAGAGCATGGTCATTTGTGACAGCAGGAGATACCAGATGAAGCACAGGTTGGAAGGTGGAGTGAGTGAGAGAGAAGGGAGATGTTCAACAGCTGGAAATATTTACAGAGAGTGGGCACTGTCAGGACTGGAGAACATGACAAACTTACTCATGAGAGGGAGATAAATATATGGCACAAGGTCAAACACAGCAGCAGGATCCCAAGCTTCATACCTGTTATTTACTCAGGAAGCTGCTCTTACCCAGTCTGGTGCCAAGCCTCACATACAAACAGCATGGGTTTTCCCAGCACCTGCTGCTCAGGGCCCAGTGAACTCACTCCTTAACCAGTCGGTGAGGTTTGTACACCGTTATACATTCTCCAGAAACATGGTGTCCTAGCCAACATGAACTGGTGAATTCACACTCTCCCAAGAAAAGAACCTCTGCAATCAGATTCCATGGATGTACAATCCTCTGAGTGATAATCGGCAAACAACAACAGAATCCACGAAACTTCATTGCATGGGTCAGGATCATTCTCTCAAAATGGAACTCCTCAGTTCCTGTATCTTACGTACTGCCAATTGAAAAATATTAAAATAAAGAACATTCCAAATGAAGGCTTTGATGAGGTGTGGTCTGGAGTGTCATGCAGATTTGGAGGTAACCAGATGCATGGAGAGTGCTTTCCGCCAGAGCAGCTCCAGGTCAGTATCAACTGAAAAATGTGTTGCTGGAAAAGCCCAGCAGGTCAGGCAGCATCCAAGGAGCAGGAGAATCGACCTTTCCGGCACAAGTCCGTCTTCAGGAATCAAAGGATCATGCCCAAAACGTCGATTCTCCTGCTCCTTGGATGCTGCTTATCCTGCTGCGCTTTTCTAGCAACACATTTTCTCAGCTCTGATCTCCAGCATCTGCAGTCCTTACTTTCTCCCAGATCGGTATCAGGGGCACAGATAGAGTGGGCAAATACATTCACGTCTGAGTTCATATCTCCCAGCCTGGAAATCTGAGCTATGCTCAGAAATTCTGATAAAGACCTCCATAATTAGGACATCTGAATCAGTCCAATTCATCAGACAAAAATGATCTGTGGTTCAAATTGTAACATCCTTCATGTTCCACAATCGATTCTCACACCAATTCTACAGGTTCTATGAATCTCACTACCTCTAACCTACTGCAGGATCGACGTCCTTTCCTACATTCGTACCTTTTTCCAGGTTCAGCACCCGTTTCTAACTCTGTAACATGGACCAGTCTCGACGAATCTTCCATCTTCTGTAGCGTTCACCAGAAAGGCACTGAAAAAAGTGGATGTGTCGGAGAAAGAGAGAAATATCAGGACTGGGAGGGTTTCGCAGATGTTAGGAACATTGCAGTGACCAAAACTGATTTCGGTAATTTTGAGTGTTGATGCTCATAAAGGAGTTTACAGAGTTAATGAGGATTGTCGGGACTTGAAGAAGTTTCACAATTTGAGTGTTGCAGAGACTCGAGGAATTTACCAAATGAGGAGGGTTAAAGACTGGAGGATTCTGCAGAAAACCTTCATAGGTTAGAGTAGGATAAACGGTCGGCACAACATCGAGGGCTGAAGGTCCTGTACGGTGTTGTACTGTTCCATGTTCTAAATAGGGAGGGGTTCAATGGCAGGAAGAGACTTCGGAAAGCTGCAGAGGATGGGGTCTGAATGAAGGGACAGAAATAGGAAGGGTTGCGAGGAGTATCGGAGTTTACAGAGACAGCAATCGTCTGATCTGGAGCAGATGACCCAGATTGGAAGGGTTGTGGGGACTGGGGGTGGTTTCACAGGAAGGGACGTCATAAAGCCACAGGAGGTTACAAAAATGTGGAGAGCTGGAGGGCCAACAGGTATTTCATGAAGATGGGGAGGTTGGGGGGATGGAGCACTTTACAGAGATGAGGATGTTGTTAGGTTGGGGTGATTTACCAGACAGTGAATGGAGCAGATGACAGAGGTAAAGATGGCTTTACAGACGGGAAGAAAAAACAGATGTATGAAGGGTAGTCGTGACTGAAATGTTTATAGATACAGGAATGCTTAGATTCTGCAGGTTACTTAGACATGGAGGGTGTGGAATCGTAAAGAATTTAGAGGAGATAAAAAGGACATTTTTTGTTGGAGACAGTTTCCCAGTTTCCCAGATAAGGGAGCATTAGTAGCCTCCTTCAGTTAGGTCAAAGTGCGAAGAGTTGTAAGGGACGGTGACGTTTACACAGATGGGGTGTAAGACCTGGAGAATGTTATAGATATGGGTAGATGGATGGAGAGACTGGAGGAGCTTGCATTGACAGGGTGTGTGCTGGTGACTGTAGGACGTCACTTAGATAGAGAGGTTTATAGGAACCGGATTGGGAGAGTCACAGGCATTGGAGCGAGTTCTACACATCGGGAGTGCAGCAGGGAACTTAGAGGATTGAAGGGTTTCCACAGATTGATTATGTCAATCGTTCTGGAGGTAGGTGAGATAGATACGGAAAGCTTAAATCAAATGTATACCATCTTAATTTTCCAGACCAGATCCTCAATATCACTCATCAGCTCTGAATCCCTCGACCGGCCACCTTTTTCCTTCACCTTAACAGGAACTACTGGCCATTGATTCTTAATATCACACTATTAAAAGCCACCCATTTGCCAGTCATTCCATTTCCTTCAAATAGACTCAGGCAGTTTATGGGAGCGTGATGTGGAGGAGCCGGTACTGGAACTTGATGGACAATGTTAAAAATCACACAACACCAGCTTACAGTACAACAAGTTTATTTGGAAGCAATAGCTTTCGGAGCACTGCTTCATCATGTGGTTGTGCAGCACAATCATAAGGCACAGAATTTATAGCAACAATATTGCAGTTTCATGGAGTATAATATCAAACAAATTTAGTTTCAGCCTTTCACCTTTTAAAATGATCTCTTGCGCTTCGAAAGCGAAAGCTTCGAAATAAACATGTTGGACTATAAACTGGTTTTGTGTAATTTTTAATTCACCCAATCGACCTCTGCTAGAACCTGCCTAATAGCCCCAAACTTGGCCCTGCTCCAGTTTCATATCTTAATCTATGGACCTGTCCGATCTTTTTTCCGTAATAATGTTAAATCTGAGGCAGTTGTGCTCACTGGACACAAAGTGCTATCTGACTGACACTTCAGCCACTTGCCCGATCTCGTTTTCTGAGGGGAGGTCCAGTGTTGCATCTGCCTGAGCAGAGTTCGACCTTGTTAGAGTTGCATCTTGGTTTAGGAAACGTCCTTGGACACATTTGACAACTTGCACACTCTACAAGCCTTGCAATCTCTGAGTAGTCCAGTCAATACTGGGAAAAGTAAAATCTCCAACCAATGCGACTCTATTATTCCGACTGTTATCTCCAATCTCTCAACACATCTGCTCCTCTAGTACCTGCTGGCTATTTGGGGGTCTATAAAGCAGTCTCAACAGACTGCCCACACCTGCTTTGATTCTAAGTTCTAAACTTGTGGCCTCATTTGAGGCTGCATTAAGAGTATCATCTCTAAGCACTGTTTTTATGTCATTCCTTACAAAAGGTCAAATTCCCCTCCTCATTTACTTGCCCTTCTGTGATGCCTGTAACCTGAAACACAGAGCTGCCAGTCCTGCCCTTCTCTCAGCCATGTTTCTGTTATGGCTATAATATCCCATTCCCCAGAGCTAATCCATGCACTGAACCCGTCTGCCTTACCATTCAGATCTTGTGCGTTGAAATAAATGAAGTTTAAACCATTAGTCTTTTCCCTCCCTTGATTGTGCGCCTGGATGTCCTGAATACGAAACTTGTTCTTGATGGTTAATGTATTTTCTCCTGACTTTCCGATGATCCTCTCTTATTCAGAATCGCAACTTCCTGCTAAACTAGTTTAAACCTTCCCGGGAAACACTAGCAAATCTCCCCCCAGGGATACTGGTGCCTCTCTGGTTCAAGTCTAACCAATCTTTGTATAGGTCACCTCTACCCCCGAAGAGATCCCAATGATCCAAGAACTGAAAACCCTGCACCCTCCACCAATTCCTCAGGCACACATCCACTCGGCCTATTTTTCTCTGTTTATCCTCACTGGCACGTGACACTGGGAATAATCTGGAGATCACTACCCTTGAGGTCCTGCTTTTTAACTTCTTAGCTAATTATATTTAATTATACTCATTGGAGGCATTTCAGAGAAAATTCACTGGAATGATTCCTCGTTTGAAGGGATTAAGTTTTAAGCAAAGGCTTAAAAACTTAGGAATCTACTCGCTGGTTTTTGGAAGAATCAGAGGTGATCTCATTGAAACATATAGTATTTTAAGGGGTTTAAGAATATGTGAGAAGAACATAACCAGAAAAGACAGACAGACAGAATGAACAAGGGATAATATCTGTGAATTGGCGAATGGGGGTGTGATAAGGAGGAGGAGACAGAGATTTGGAATGTCAATGATTTAGCTCGACTTAGGTAAAGGGTCAAGATGAGTTCTGATAAAGCTTCACAAGAGACCGGAGAAAGATGTCAGTTTACGAGTAAAATGAGGAACACCATGTGAGGCGGTTTCGCTTAGTGGGCTCGTAGGAGGGAGGGAAGCAGCAGAGTCAACTGATCGGATTGTCTCAATCCATATACCAGTCACTGTTATTGTTGGAGGGTAGGATGGAGGGGACAGGATAATGGACATTGTTTTGGAAATAAAGAAATAAACAAAACCTGTTATGGTGATACTAAAAATAAATGAACAAACCTGACGTATTCGGGTTCGAATTCCACCTCGATAGAGGGTGGATCTGACGTCAAGTTAAAAAAAAATAAGGTTAATAAAGACTCTACTGGTTGACAAGGAATTATTGGGGATTTATGTCTGCCATTGTCAATGTAGTTGAGGGAAAGAAACCTGCCAACCTGACAGTTGCCCGCCAAATCGCTCATTGTATTAATCATTGCAAAGTCTCAACAAAGGAATGAAAATGGATGGACCACATTATATCTGCCAATTCAACCATTAACGTTAAGCCAGTGGATCAAACCTGCCTCAATGGAGAATGCAGGAGGACATGCTAGGAGCAGTGCCAGGCATACCTAATAATGAGGTGCCAACTTGGTGAAGCTACCAAACCTGCATACCAAACAGCACAACCAACAACGAAATGGAACCAATTGATCCCACAGGGCTGAGGATCCTGCCAACATTCTGGAAATAATACTGATGGCTGCGCTCCAAACTTGCTGCTCACCAAGACAAGTATTGCTCCTGCACTGGCTCCTACCGGCATTGTGTAACAATGCACAGGGATATTCAACACAAAAACACAGGGCAGAGCCAACCCAGACAATTACCCTACATCAGTCCACACTCAATCAGCAGTAAAGCGATGGAAGGTGTCATCAACAGTGCTGTCAAGCAGCACCTGCTCAGCAATAACTTGCTTAGTTACAGTCAGTTTGGGTTCTGCCAGGGCTACTCAGTTTCTAAGCTGATTACAGACTTGATTCACAAACAAACAACCAGCTGATTTCCAGAGGTGCGGTGAGGGTGATAGCCCAGTTCCACTCCAAGACCACTGTTTCGATTTCAGTGATATCACCTGAATTCACCACAATCTTAGCTCATGCGCTGAAATTCTCATTCATTCATTTTATTAACTCTAGAATTCATTATCTAAACCCACTCCTGGCCAGCATCCCACATTCAACCTCCTATAATTTCAAGAATATTGAAAACTCTACTGCCCAATTGCTCACTTGTACCAAAACTTGTTGATCCAACAAAACGGTCCCATTAATAAGCAACAACAACTTACTTTCGCACCCATGATTTAATTCATGGCTGGAATCATCCCTATATCCCTGCACCACGCCCCTTTCATATATCAATAACTCATTTTATTTCAGACTGCCAATGATATGTTTATGAGTTCACCTATGTGACTGTTTCTAAGGCGTCCAAGGCATCATGGTATGGAATTCCCACCCTAACCCTCTCAGATTGGTTTTGTTTCTTTAAGACATTTCTAAAAAAAACTGCTTATTTGGCAATGGTTTTGGTCACTGGACACAATATTCTCCATCTGTGGCCTTACATCAAAATTTCTCAGTAATAGTTTTGTGAAAATAAAACATGTTGATTTGTACAAATATCTTCTACTCTTCACTATCGCAGAGTGAATAATCTGTCACATCTCTTACCCATCACGTTGTGGGAGCACCTTCGCCATACAAACTGCAACAGTACTAGCCAGTGAAACATCACCTTCTCCACAGGAAACAGGGCTTTAGCAGTAATCACTGGTTTATTTGGAAGGAGAAACACCGTTGATGTTTCAAGGAGTGCAATGTGAATTATAAGGAATGAAAATGGTGCAGAATTTGACTGTCAGAAATGGAAGGAAAATCCACTCGCTTATTGGAAAAAACGAATTCATTTACAAAAGGTCTGTGAAAGTAATAGTAAAATACTAAACAGAGAAAATTACACTCAGGAGATACTGAGGAAGCTAGATAATGAACAAGTGGACATCAAGGTGCCCAGAGTTGAATCAGAGCAGTCTTCACTTTTATGATCCCACAGTCAGAGAAGTCTCGGACAGAAACAGACTTCTTTGTTTTAACCCGTCTATGCCAACCAGCTATCCTTAACAAATATATTCCCATCTGCCAGCACTTCGCTGAGATCCCTCTGAACCCTTCCTATTCAGATGTCTTTTCAATGTTGCAAGTTGATCAGCCACCACTACTTCTCATGTCACAAGCAACATGAAAGATTTGCCCTTTAGGTCCCTTTTGAATTTTCCCCTCTCACCCTAAACCTATGCCCTCTAGTCCTGGACATTACCAGCCCAGGGAAAACCCCTTGTTTATTTACCTCATCCATGCGCCTCATAATTTTTTATACCTCTATAAATTCACACCTCAGCCTGTGACCTCCAGGAAAATGTCCTCAGCCTATTATGCCGCTTCCTGTCGTTCAAATCTCCTAACCCTGGCAACATAATTGAAAATCAATTCTCAAACGTTTCATGTTTCACTTCCTCCTACTGGTAGGAGGAAGAACAGAACTTCACACGATATTCCAAAAGTGCCAATCCAATGTCCCGTCCAGCTCCTGTACTCAATACTGTGCTCAATAAAGAAAAGCATACCAAAAACCTTCTTCACTATGCTATCTAACCGTGATTCCACTTACAAAGAGCTATGAACCTGTCTCTTTGTTCAGCAAGAGTCTCCAGGACCTTACCATTCAGTGTATCAGTCCTGAATTCCTTTCCAAAATGCAGCACCGCAATTTATCTGAACTAAGCACCAGCTGCCACTCCTCAGCCAGTGGCACATCTGATCAATACCCTGTTGTACTCTGAAGTAACCTTCTTCTCTGTCCACAATACCACCACTTTTGGTGTCATCTGCAAAACCGCATCTCCTCTCTTCACATCAAAATCCAGAAAGAAAACTTTTTTCTCTCGTTTTGAATATGGTTTATGTGAATTCTCCCCATCACTCTCTCCCAGAGAAGGCTGCACATACACCGATCTGAATCTAGCACCCGATAAAGCTGGAGGCCGTGCACATGTCCAGTGAGTCATTGCCCTGAATAAAGATGGTGCTGTTCACTCGGGCTGATCGCCCGACCTACCCCCTCTCTCTCGCCACTTATCTCGCCCCCTTTATTGCCCCCTCTCTCTCTTGTGCTACACCCCTCTCCCGCTCTCTCTCACCCCCTCTCTTACCCCCTGTCTTACGACCCTGTCTCGGCTCTTCTCTCGCCCACTCTCTCGACCCACCTCACTCGCCCACTGTCTTACCGTTTCTCTCGATCTCTTCCTCTCTCTCTCTCGCGCCCCCCTCTTTTTGTATGTCTTCCTCGCGCTCTCTTCCTCTCTCTATCTTTCTCTCACCCACTCTCTCGGCCCCTCAAAATTTCACTCTTGCCACAGTTCTCCCTCCCTCCCTCTCGTTCTAGCGCTGTCTCTCTCTCTCTGTCTCTGTCTCGCCCTCTATTGCCCCCTCGTGCGCACTGTTGCTCCCCCACCCTCTCTCGAACACACTCTCTCTCTCACCTCTCCCCTCATAGAACATAGAACATAGAAGGATACAGCGCAGTACAGGCCCTTCGGCCCTCGATGTTGCGCCGACCGAATCCTACCTAACCTATACTAGCCCAATAACTTCCAAATGCCTATCCAATGCCCGCTTAAATGACCATAAAGAAGGAGAGTTCACCACTGATACGGGCAGGGCATTCCATGAACTCACAACCCGCTGTGTGAAGAATCTACCCCTAACATCTGTCCTATACCTACCACCCCTTAATTTAAAGCTATGTCCCCTAGTAACACCTGACTCCATTAGCGGTAAAAGGTTCTTAGTATCTACCCTATCTAAACCCCTAATCATCTTATACACTTCTATCAGATCTCCCCTAAACCTTCTCTTCTCCAATGAGAACAGCCCCAAGTGCCTCAGCCTTTCCTCATAAGATTTTTCTACCATTCCAGGCAACATCCTGGTAAACCTCCTCTGCACTCGTTCTAAAGCTTCCACATCCTTCCTATAGTATGGCGACCAAAACTGCACACAATACTCCAGATGAGGCCTCACCAGAGTCTTATACAACTGCAACATGACCTCAGGACTCCGGAACTCAATTCCTCTGCCAATAAAGCCCAGTACACCATATGCCTTCCTCACAGCACTATTTACCTGGGTGGCAACTTTCAGAGATCTGTGTACATGGACACCAAGATCCCTCTGCTCATCCACACTACCAAGTAGCCTACCATTAGCCCAGTAATCCATCATCTTGTTATTCCTACCAAAGTGAACGACTTCGCACTTAGCTACATTGAATTCCATTTGCCACATTTTCGCCCAGCTCTGCAACTTATCTATATCCCGCTGTAACCTACCACTTCCTTCCTCACTATCCACAACTCCACCGACTTTTGTGTCATCCGCAAACTTGCTTACCCAGCTTTCAAGTCCTTCCTCTAGATCATTTATAAAGATAACAAAAAGCAATGGTCACAAAACAGATCCTTGTGGTACACCGCTAGTAACTGCGCTCCAAGATGAACATAATCCATCAACTACTACCCTCTGTCTCCTTCCAGCCAGCCAATTCCTAATCCAAACCTCTAATGTATCCTCAATGCCATACCTCCGTAGTTTTAGCATTAGCCTACCATGGGGCTCTTGGTCTGTCAACACCCCATCTCTCACTGCCTCTCTCACCTCGCCTAGACCCTTCTCTCGCCACCCCTCTCTCGCCTCTCCCAGCCACTTTTCTCGCCCCCTCTCTTGCCCACTCTCTCGACCGACTCACCCACTCTCACCCGCTTCTCTTTCCCTCTCTGGGGGCCTCTCTCGACACCCTACTATCGCCGAATCACTCGCCCCCTCGTTCGCTCCCTCTTGAGACACCCTCTCGACTTCTCCCATCCTCGAGCCATCTTGCACCCCGTCTGTCTAATCCCTTTCTCGCACCTTCTCTTGCTCACTCTTGCCCTCCTATCTCGTCCCCTCTCCGGCAAGCCTCTCGACCCCCTCCCTCGCTCTCACTGTCGCTCCTCTCTCTGACCCCCTCTCAAGCCCCCATTCTTGCTCCCACTCGATCCCCCTCTCTCCCCTCTCCTACACCCCTCTCTCGCTCCCTCTCACCCCCTTCTCCCGCTCCCGGTCTTAGACCCCTCTCTCGCCCTTTGTCTCATCCCCTCTATTGCCCCCTTTCTCTCGCCCCACATCTCATGCCCACTGTATTATCATCTCTCTCGATCACTCCCTCTCTCTCACGCGCCCCATCTTTACTTATCGCTTGCTCTCTCTCGCCCTCCCCCTCTCCATCTTTCTCTCGCCCACTCTCTCTGCCTCCTCATTATCTCGCACTCTCGCCACATTTCTCTCTCCCTCCTTCTCAGTCTATCGCTGTCTCTCTTTGTCTCGCCCTCTCTTGCCCCCTAGCGCGCACTCTCGATCCCCACCACTCTTGCCCTCACTCTATCTCTCACCTCCCACCTTGCTCCTCTTGGTCTTTCAACACCCTCTCTCTCGCCGCCTTTCTCACCTCGCACAGCCCCTTCTCTCGCCGCGTTTCTTGCCCACTCTTTAACCGCCTCACCCACTCTCTCTCCCGCTTCTTTCGCCCCCCCATTGGCCTCCTCTCTCGACATCCTACTGGTGCCACATCACTCGCGCCCTCGTTCCGCCCCCCTTGCGACACCCTTTCGACCTCCCCCACTCTTGAGGCGTATTGAACCCGCCTTTCTAATCCCCCTCTCCTCCTTCTCTAGCTCTCTCTTGCCCTCCTAACTCGTCCCCTCTCTGGTACGCCTCTCTCATTCACCTCGCTGACCACCTCTCTCGCCCCCTCTTTTGACCCCTCTCTAACCCCCTATCTCCCCTGTCCTACACCCCACTCTCGCTCCCACTCACCCCACTTCGCGCCTGACTTACACTCCCCCTCTCGCCCTTTCTCTCGCCCGCTCTATCGCCCCCTCTCTCTCGCCTCGTCTCTCATGCATCATCTCAACTCCTCAAGCCCCTTGTCCAACACACCTCATCCCGTCTCTCGTCCCCGACATTCCCTTCTCTCTCGCCCCTTCTCTCGCTCCTATATCGCCCCTGCTCTCCCCTGTGCTACACACGTCTCTCCCTCCCTCTCACCCCCTCTCTCGCCCCCGTCTTACCTCCCTCTCTCGCTCCCTTCTCTCACTCCCTCTGTTGTCCCCTCTCTCACCCTACCTCTTTTGCCCATTGTCTTGCCATCTCTCTAGATCTCTCCCTCTCTCATGCGCGTCCCCCACTTCAACTATCTCTTGCTCTCTCTCTCCCCTTTCCCTATTTTTCTCTCACCCACTCTCTCTGCCGCCTCATACTCTCTCTCGTCACATTTCTCCCCCCATCCTCCCTCTCGCTCTAGCCCTGTCTCTCTCTGTGTCTCGCCCTCTATTTCCCCCTTGTGCGGGCTCTCGCTCCCCCACCCTCTCTCGCCCACACTCTCTCTCATTTCCCCCCGCCAGTCTTTGTCAACAACCTCCCTCTCGCCCCTCACTTGCCACCTCTCGCCGCCAATCTCACCACATCTCTTGTCCCCTGTCTCGCCCCCCTCATTTGCCCCCTCTCTCAACCCCACCTATCACACCTCCTCTTACGTCCCATCTCTTCTTCACGCCATTTCTCTTTCTCACGTCTCTCTCAGCATTTCTCTCCATCTCCCTGTCTCTTGCGCGTCCCCCCTTTACCTATTTCTCGCTCTACCTCTCTCTGTCCACTTCTCTATCTTTCTCTCGCCCACTCTCTCTGCCTCTGCATACTCGCCACATTACTCTCTCCCTCCCTCTCGCTCTAGCGCTGTCTCTCTCTCTCTCTCCCTCTCTGTCTCGCCCTCTCTTGCCCCCCGCCTGTGCTTTCGCTCCCCCACCCTCTCTCGCCCACAATCTCTCTCTCACCTCCCACCTCGCCCCTTTTGGTCTGTCAGCCCCATCTCTCTCGCCGCCTCTCTCATCTCACCCAGCCGTTCTCTCACCACTCCATTCTCGCCTCACCCACCCCTTCTCTCACCATCTCTCTTGCCCACTCTCTCGAACCCCTCACCCTCCTCTCTCATGCCTCACTCGCCCCCTTCCACCCTCTCTCTTGACACCCCACTTTCGCCGCAGCACTCGCTCCATCGCTCGCCCCCCTCTTGAGACTCCCTCCCCTCTCTCTAGCCCCTGTCTCGACCCTTCTTTCTCCCCTTCTCTCGCTCTCTCTTGCCCTCTCATCTCGCCCCCTCTCCCGCCTCCATCCCGATCCCTTCCCTCGCCCCCTCTCTCGCCCCTCGTTGAGCACCTCTTTTGGCCCCTCTCTTACCCTCTCTCTTGCCCCCCTCTTGCTTCCCTCTCTCGCTCCCGTCTCTCGCCCTCTCTCTCCCGCCTCACTCGCCCCCTCCCACCCTCTCTCGATGCCCCACTTTCGCCGCAGCGCTCGCCCCATCACTCGCCCCCCTCTTGACACTCCCTCCCGCGTCCCCCTCTTTCTAACCCCCGTCTCGCCGCTTCGTTCGCCCCCCTCTCGCTATCTCTTGTCCTCTTACCTCGTGCCCTCTCACGCGCCCATCTCGAACCCCTCCCTCGAACCCTCTCTCGCTCCATCTCTTATACCCTCTCTAGCGCCTTCTCTTACCATTCTGTCTTGCCAGTCCCACTCTCGCCACCTCTCTTGCCTCTTTCTCTCCCCCTCTCCCATCCCCTCTCACACTCTCTCTCGCCCTCTGTCTTGCCTTCTCTCTCTCGCTCCCCTCTCCCGTCCCCTCTCTCGCTCCCTCTCTCTCGTCCCCCGCTCTCGCCCACTGTTTGACCATCTCTCTCGATCTCTCTCTCTCGCATGCTCCCCTTTTATCTATCTCTCGCTCACTCTCTCTCTTCCCCTCTCTATCTTTCACTCACCCTCTCTTTCTTGCTGTCACCTACTCTGTCTGTCCCCTCATACTCTCTCTCTCTCGCCCCTTTTCTCCCTCCTTTCCTCTCGATCCCGCGTTGTCTCTCTCTCTCTCGATCTCGCCCTCTCTTAACCCCTCGTGCGCGCTCTCACTCTCACCCTCTCTGTCTCCCACTCTCCCTCTCTCACTGCCCCCTCCACCATTCTCCGTCTGTCAACCCTCTATCTCGCTTTTGCATCCACTCTCTCCCCCTCCTCTCTCTCGCTATCTCTTTCGCTTTTTCTCTCTCTGTCTCTCTCTCTCCCTCTCCCTCTCTCTCTGTCTCTTGTACCCAACATTTTTCACTTGCCCCTCTCTCTTTTGACACCTTTCTCTGGCCCCTCTATCTCTCTCCCTCTTGGCCTTCAATCACTGTTTCTCCCCTCTCTCACTTGTCCCTCTCTCTCTTCCTCCCCCCTCTCGCTCGCCATCTCTCCTTCTCTATCCCCCACTCTCTCTTTACTCCCAACTCTCTTGACCCCTCTGTTTCTCTCCGAAACACTCACTCCCGCCCCGTCTTTCTTTGCACTTCCTCTCTCTCTTTTGCCCTCTCTGACTATCTCTCTTTCTCGCCCTCTCCCTATCTCTCTCTCTCCCTCGCCCCCTCGCTTCCTGTACTCTCTCTAGCTCGATCGCTCCCTCGCTCGCTTCTACCGCTCGCTCTCTTGCTCTCTCTCATGCTCTCTGTCCCTTTCGTTCCACCTTCAATCTCTCTCTCCCCTCTCTCTTTCTCCCTCTCTTTATCCCTCTCTGTCTCTCTCATCCCCTCTTTCTTGCATCTTTTTCTCTGTCACTCACTCATTCTCTCTCGACCCGTCTCACTCTCTCTCGTTCCCTCACTCTATCTCTCTCTCCGTCTCTCTCTCGATTCGGCTCTCTCTCTCGCCCATTCTGTCTCTCTCGCACCCTCTCATTCTCTCTCGCCCCAACACTCTCTCACCCCCGCTCTCTCCCTCTCATCCCCTTCCATCTATCGGAGCTTCTTTCTCTCACAACCTCTCTCCTTGCCCCTCCTTATCTCTCTTGCCCACTCTCTCCCTCCCTCTCTCTCTGTCTGTCACCTTTTTGTCTCTCTCTCATCCCATCTCTCTCCCTCTTTCTCTCTCTTTCTCTCAATCCCTGTCTCTCTGTCCGGCCTTTCCTCTCTACCTCACCCACCTTAACGCTCTCTTGCCCTCTCTGTCTCGCCCTCACGCTCTCTCTCGTCCTGAAGCTCTCTCTCTCTCGCCCTCTCGCTCCCTCTCTCGCCCTCACGCTCTCTCTGTCTCCCCACTCTCTCACCCCTTCTCGCTCTTGCCCGGCATCTCTCACACACCCTCCTCTGTCTCTCTCACTTCCCTCTCTCTTGCCCCACTTCTCTCTTTCTCTCTCTCTCTCGCCCCATCTCTCTGGCCCCCTCACTCTCGCCCTTTTTCTCTCTCTCTCGCCCTCTCACTCTCTCTTTCCCTCTCCTTTGTCCCCTCTCTCTCATTCCTCACTCTTGTCACCTCTCCCTCTCGATCCCTCACCCTCACGATCCCTCACTCTGTCTCATCCCTCTATTTCGCACACCTCTCTCTCTTCCCCATCTCTCAACCCTGTCTCTTTTGCCTCCTCTGTCTCTCTTGCCATCCCGCTCTTGCCATTCCTCTTTCTCTTGCCCCCTCTCTGTCTCTTATCCCCTGTCTCTCTCTTGCCCCTTCGCTGTCTCACCCCTCACTCGCCCCTCTCTCAGTCTCACTCTCTCTCTCGACCACTCTCTCTCACCCTCTCTCTCTTTATCTCCTCACTGTCTCTCCTTCTCACCCTATCTCTCTCTTGCGCCCCCCTCTCTCCCCGCTCCTTCACTCTCTCTCCACCTTCTCTCACTTGTTTCGCCTTCTTCTCTGCCTCTCTCTCCCCACCTCCCTCCGTATCTCTTTGACTGAATCTCTCTCCTCCCCCTTCCATCCCTCCTTCTCTAATTCACGCAATCTCGCCAGTTCTTCCCTTTCCCTCTGACCCAGAGACTGGGGGTTGGTGGTGAGGCTGCATGTATGAGGATGGGGGTGATAGGATGGAGAAATATGGAACGTGGGACGAGGGGGATATGTTGTCCAGACAGAATGGCTGGGGTAGACAGAGACAGCAGGAGAGTGAGAGTCAGGTTGAGGGGGAGAGAGAAGAATGGAGGCAGGTACAAACGAGTTGGGGCTTGTGAGAGAGTTGGGGGGAAGGGGGGAGTAAAATGGTAAGATGTTAAGAAAGAGAGAATGTGCAGAGAGAGAGAGGGAGAGAAATGAAGCAGAAGAGTGAATGAGAGGGGATGTGGAGGCCAGGTCAGAGTCGGGGGGACCCAGATTTGAAAGCAAGAACAGAGTGAGTTCAACCCAACTTCTGAGCTCAGGGCCGGGTTTCCTCCTCTACCCTGAGGACCAGGACTTGGGGCTGAGTCTGTCTCTCTCCAGCTCAGCTTCTCAATCACAAAGACACACAACAACATCGTTCATCGCAGGCTCGACACTTTTTAATGAACAGTTTTATTGTTTACAAATTGAAGAGATGGATACAGACAGTGGGATGGTCCTTTTCTCACTGGCCCCTGAGTTGTCAGAACCACTGAAATGTGTTCCTGTAACCACCCGGTGGGAGAAGAATGGACAAACCAACGCTATCCTCAGTCTGTTAACATAGCGACAAACTGCTCCATCGCTAAAACACTGAACTGAAATGAGAAAATCTCGGTTGGATTGATTAATGAGTGAACTTGATAGATGGATGAATTTGGGTGAAGGGATATTTCAGCACATTCTTCAGCTGCTGCCTGAACTAGTCTGGGTCACGGCATAAATCGCGGTGTTTGTGCAGCAACTGAGGAGCTGCAGCATGAATCCCAATTCCCGGACAAAGGAATCGAGATCCACAGTGTAATACCCAAAATCATACATTCGCCTACATATAGAATACACCATTAACGTAGACCATAATAGTATGAAATTGGCCGAGATCACAAACACTAAAATGATGGATTTTTTTCGGTTTCTCATTTCTGTGTCAGCCTGAGCGTCCCCATTGGTGGGAGCGCGAAGTCTCCTGCGGGCTCTGCTGGTCACTATAATGTGTCTGACGGTGAGAACATTGAGCAGCAGAATCTGGAGAAATGGGACACACGGGGTTAGAATGTAATGGATGAACTCGATTGTGACCCAGACAATGGAGGTTAGAATAGCCTCTGTTCCATCACAAAACCAGGGGAGGTTCCGCAGCCAATACCGAGACGTGAGCATAAAATACCAGTAAACATTCTTTAAACAGCTCAGCACAGTCACTGCTCCCAGAACCACAGCCGCCGTTTTCTCACTGCAATATTTACTTTTCAGCTTCTGGCAACAAATGGCCACGAACCGATCAAAGGTGAAAGTCACGGTAAACCAAACAGAACAGTCAGTAGCTGTATAAAGTAGGACGGCGTGGATATTACAAACGGGGACGTCGTATAGGAAACGAAACTGTTCCCAATAAACAATGGGAATGTGTCTCAGTATCAGGTCGAATATAATGACCAGGAGATCCGCCACTGCCATGGCCCCCAGGTAACGACTAACACATGGAGACAATCCACAATCTTTATAAAGCAGGACGAAGATGGTTACTACGTTAACTGTGAGGAAGGAAAACAAACACATTATCCACTGGCAAACTGACCAGTTTGGTTGGGGATCCAGTGAGATTTTCAAATGTGTCACTGTATTCAGGGATTTATTACAGTAATTGGAGCTGGAATAACAAATGGGAAGGTCAGAATTACTGACAAAAATGTGCCATTAAACACAGGAAACCCTCCCTCCCCGAAAACACAGAGACACATCCATAAGAACGGAAGGTTTCTCGAGCATTTCCTCACACTCAATCACTCGAGAGCAGACACAGGTCACTTCTTCCCAGTTCCTGACACGGACCGTGAAAAAGTCACTGTCCTGAAGGATTCTCTCCCAGTTTCCTGAAGACAAACGGAGTTCGGAAATTTCTGTCTTTTCGTCTAATTTGTGGTCTATCATGTGCCGTGAAGAAATGTAAATGAAGGGAAAACTTGTTCACCCGTTTAACTGCCTTGAGGGAATCTTACAACAGTCTCTCCTTCTCCCTGTAACGGGATCTATTCCCTCGGGATCCTTTCGTTTTTCAATTCATTGACGTCCGGCCGTTCACAAACAATGTCTGGGACCTAATGTTCCGGGGAATGGTTGTTATAGAATGTTGGAGACAGAATGTTCTGGAGAATGTCAATTATAGAATGTTGGGGACAGAATGGTTTCGGGGAATGTCACTTCTCGATTGTTGTGGACAGAATGTTCCGGGAAACTGCTTGACCTGTCCATCACCTTTCCCACCTATCTGAACTATCACATCTCCTCCATCTCCATCTACCAATCACATTTTCGGCTACCTTTCCCCCAGACCCAGCCTACGCCCCTCCCATTTTTCTCTGAGCCCCACCCCCCCCGCCCCACAAGCCTCATTCCTGATGAAGGGATTATGCCTGAAAAGTTCCTCGGATGCTGCCTGACCTGCTGTGCTTTTCCAATCTGACACCGTCATACTCACAAGATCTGCCCTGATGGGCAATTTTTCGTGAAGCACCATCAGCATCCATAAGTATATCCTGTCCCACCAACAGAAAAGACCCACCAGTGGTGGAGACACCCTGGGATACAGTCAGGGAAGGATTTACCCTGCAGTTCGACAACATTGATTCCAGAACCAGGACAATCACATGTTGACAGATCACACATGGTCAAGGAAATCACCTGAGGATCGGCATCTCTTTCTCCCCACCCACACCCCCAACCCACACCCCCAACCCCATTCCTTGGTGATATCTCAGTTCCCCTCGATATTAAACCCAAATCAGAGGAAGCACTGAGGGTGACAAGAACACAGAACGTCCTTTGGTTGTGTTACTTTAATGTCTATCACCAAGAATGTCACCACAGGCCCACCACTGACTGAGCAGGGAGATACCTCAAATACACAGCAGCTAGGCTGGGGAAGTGATGGAGGAACCAATAAGAGGGAAACATTCTCACCAAACCCTTTGTCCCAGGTGGATTTGTCCCTAACAGTACCTGTAGGATCAGCCATCAGACAGTCCTGGCAGAGGGAAAGACTCAGCCTCATATTGAAGATACTGCTTCCTGTTTTATATGACACTCCCTCCTATGAAGTAGGATATACTTCTAAAGGACCGAGCAATTGGAAACTGGGCATCCTTGAGGCGGTGTGGGCTAAGAACAGCTGCCACATCAATGGCCTTTCCTCCGTCATAAAATCAGAAGTGTGCTGTTCACTGATGGTTCCAAAATGTTCAGCATCATTCATAACTGCACCTATATTGAAGCAGGCTATTCAGCCCATCACGAATTTTAAACAATAACAGAATTAAGTCATTCAGCCATTGGAGGCTATTAATCAGCAACTGGAGCAGATCTTTTACTCTCTCATACCTGTTACACAGGAAATGGAAGGGGACATTCAGCCTTTCAATGCTGCTACATAGGAATATTGGGAGGATGGGTTACCAGGCCAGGAGCAGGGATAGATTCTGGAGCAATCCGTCTCTATCAGTTTAACACAAATTAACGACTGCAGTGATACAGCGACCAACGATGAGGCTTCAACTATTTGCAAACTCAATCACCGGTTTCCAGAAATGGAACAAACATGTTCTAACTAACTTTAAACCGACACTAAGATCGAGAGAAACTGAAGTTATCAAGAGGAGGTAGAGAATCTGTGAATGGATAAGCAGTGGACTACAACTTAATAGATCAAATGTGGATAACTGTGAACCTGTGATTTTTGTTTTCAGGAGGGATAAAAGGCTGTGCATTATATAAATGCAGAGGGATTTCAAGACTAAATGAAACATTCAGTACTGAGTCGTTCAGACACGGAAAGTGTTGCTCCATCTCCCTGATGAACTGCTCCCTGATTCCTAGATATCTGTCCAGCACGTTGAGCTATGCACACCGCAGTAGTGCATTGATATGGAAACCCGGTGAGACATCTGTCCATCACAGTGCGTTTTTCAGACCACAGCAGTGCATTAAGCTATAAGCCCGAATTAGATATCTGTTCAGCACGGGGAGCTGTGCAGACCCTTGCAGTGCATTGATCATTAAACCAGGGTTGGATAACTGTCCAGCACTGGGAGCTATGCAGACCAGAGCAGTGCATTGATCTATAAACCGGAACGAGATATCTGTACACCACAGGGAGCTGTGCAGACCACAGCAGTGCATTGATCTATACACCCGGATGAGAAATCTGTCCTGCATGGTGATCTTTACACACCACAGCAGTACATTAATTAAAACAAAAACCCGGACCAGATATTTATTTAGCACCGGGAGCTATGATGACCACAGAAGTGAGTTGATCGATAAACTCGGACCAGATATCTTTCCAGCACAGAGAGCTGTGCTGACGTCAGCGGTGCATTGATGTGTAACCCGGAGCAGATATCAGTCCAGAACAGGGAGTTGTGCAGATCAAGCAGTGCATTGGTCTAGACACTCAGACAAGATATCTGTCCTGTACTTTGAGCTTTGCAGACCGCAGGAATACATTGATATCTAAACCCTGATTAGCTATCTATCCAGCACGGTGAGTTTTGCCGACTACATTAGTGCATTAATCTATAAACCAGTATTAGATATCGGTCCTGCACGGGGAGCTGTGCAGACTCCTGCAGTGTTATTGATCTACAAACCCGGACTAGAGGGCAGAGCAGTAGATGTGGTCTATATGGACTCCAGTAAGGCATTCAACAAGGTTCCCCATGGGAGACTGATTAGTAAGGTTAGATCGCATGGAATACAGGGAGAACTAGCCATTTGGATACAGAACGGGCTCAAGGGTAGAAGACAGATGGTGGTGGTGGTAGAGGCTTGTTTTGCATACTGGAGGATTGTGACCATTGGAGTGCCACCAGGATCAGTGCTGGGCCTTCTACTTTTTGTCGTTTACATAAATGATTTGGATGCGAGCATGAGAGGTACAGTTCATAAGATTGCAGATGACACCAAAATTGGAGGTGTAGTGGACAGCAAAGAGGGTTACCTAAGATTATAACAGTATCTAGGCCATATGGGCCAATGGGCTGAGAAGTGGCAGATGGAGTTTAATTCAGATAAATTCGAAGTAGTGCATTTTGGGAAAGTAAATCGCAGCAGGACCTTTACAATTAATAGTAAAGTTAGAGGGAGTGTTGCTGAACAAAGAGACCTTGGAGTGCAGGTTCATAGCTCCTTGAAGGTGGAGTCTCAGGTAGATAGGATAGTGAAGAAGGCGTTTGTTATGCTTTCCTTTTTTGGTCAGAGTATTGAGTACAGGAGTTGGGAGGTCATGTTGCGGCTGTACAGGACATTGTTTAGGCCACTGTCGGAATGTTGCGTGCAATTCTGATCTCCTTCCTATCGTAAAGATGTTGTGAAACTTGAATGGGTTCAGGAAAGATTTAAAAGGATGTTGCCAGGGTTGGAGGATCTGAGCTATAGGGAGAGGCTGAACAGGCTGGGGCTGTATTCCTTGGTCCGTCGGAGGCTGACGGGCGACCTTATAGAGGTCTATAAAATTATGAGGGGCATGGATAGGATAAATCGGCAAAGTCTTCTGCCTGGGGTCGGGGAGCCCAGAACTGGAGGGCATAGGTTTAGGGTGAGAGCGGAAAGATATTAAAGAGACCTAATGGGCAACCTGTTCACGCAGAGCGTGGTACGTGTATGGAATGAGCTGCCAGAGAATGTGGTGGAGGCTGGTGCAATTGCAACGTTTAAGAGGCATTTGGATTGTTATCTGAATAGGAAGGGTTTGGAGGTGTATAGACCGGGTGCTGGCAGGTGGGTCTAGATTGGGTTCGGATATTTGGTCGGCATGGACAGGTTGGACTGAAGGGTCTGTTTCAATGCTGTATATCTCTATGACTCTATATCAGTCATGAACATTGAGCAATACAAACCACGGCAGTGCATTGATATAAAAACCCGGATTGAATATCTCTCCAGCACGGAGAGCTTCGCAGAGAACAACTGTGCATTCATCTATGAACCCGGATTAAATATCAGTCAAGTGCCCTGAGCTATGCAGACACCTGCAGTGCATTGACCTATAGTCCTGGCCTAGATATCTGTCCGGCACCACCAGCTATGTAGACTCTTGCAGTGCAATGATCTGTAAACCTCGACTAGATATCTGCCCAGCACGTTTACCTATTCCAACCACAGCAGTGCTTTGATCTATAAACACAGATTAAATATCTGTGCAGAAACGGAAGCTTTGCAAATCACTTCAGTGAATTAATCTGTTAACCCGGATTAGATATCTTTCCAGTTTCCTGAGCTGTGCACACCCCTGAGGTGCATTGACCGATAAAACTGACTAGATATCTGCCCACCAGCAGAATCTATGCAGATCGAGGCAGTGCATTCGTCTGAAAAAACAGATTAAATATCCGTTCAGTGCTGGCAAATATGCAGACCCCTGCAGTGCATTGTTCTATGAACTCGGACAAGATCGCTGTCCAGCACTTTGAGTTATGCAGACCACAGCAGGGCATTGATCTATTATCGGGGAGGAAGTGAGGTCTGCAGATGCTGGAGATCAGAACTGAAAATGTGTTGCTGGAAAAGCGCAGCAGGTCAGGCAGCATCGAAGGAACAGGAGATTCGACGTTTCGGGCATAAGTCCTTCTTCAAAGTCAAATCTCCTGTTCCTCGGATGCTGCCTGACCTGCTGGGCTTTTCCAGCAACACATTTTCAGCATTTATCTATTAACCCCGACTAGATATCTGTCCAGCACTGGGAGCGATGCTGACCACAGCAGTGCATTGACCTTTAAACCTGAACATGATATCTGTCTGGATCAGTGGTGTTAGAAGAGCACAGCAGTTCAGGCAGCATCCAACGAGCAGCAAAATTGACGTTTCGCGCAAAAGCCCTTCATCAAGATATCTGTCTGACTTGGTGAGCAGTGCACACCACAGTTGTGCATTGATCACAAAACCCGGACCAGATTGCTATTCAGCACCGGGAGCTGTTAGAGCCAACAACAGTGCATTGATCTATAAACCCGAACGAGATATCTGTCAAGCACAGGGTGGTGTGTCAACGGCAGCAGTGCATTGATGTATATAACCGTACTAGATACCTTTCCAGCACAGGTAGCAGTACAGACCAAGCAGGGAATTGATCTATAAACTCGGACTAGCTATCTGCCCAGCACGTTGTGCTATACAGACCGCAGTAGCTCATTGATATTTAAACCCGGATTAGATATCTGTCCAGCACGGTGCATATTTCAGACCACAGCAGTGCATTGATCTGTAAAGCAGATAGAGTTCCACCACGGGAAGCAGTGTGCACCCAGCAGTGCAATGATATATAAATCTAAAGGTGATATCTGTCCAGCACCGGGACCTATGCAGACCACAGCAGTGTATTGATCTATAAACCCGGTCTAGATATCTGTCCAGCATGTTGAGCTTTACAGACCACAGTAGTGCATTCATCGAGAGCCTCGGACTGGAAAACTGTCCATCAAGGGGCTTGTGCAGACAACAGCAATGTTTTGGTCCATACACCCGAATTAGGTATCTATCGAGCACCAGGAGCTGGACAGACCACAGCAGTGCATTGATCTGTAAACACGGATTAAACATTTGTCCAGAACCAGGAGCTGAACAGACCACAGTAGTGCATTGATATATAAACCTGGACGAGATATCTGTCCAGCACAGTGTGGTGTGCCGACGAGAGCAGTGCACCGATGTATAAACACGGACTAGATATCTGTCCAGCACAGGGAGCAGTGCAGACCAAACAGGGAATTGATCGATAAACTCGGACTGGTATCTGTCCAGCACGTTGAGTTATTCATACCTCAGCAGTGAATTGATATAGAGTCATAGAGTCATAGAGTCATAGAGATGTACAGTATGGAAACAGACTTTTCTGTCCAACCGACCAGCTATCCCAATCCAATCTAGTCCAACATGCCAGCACTCGGCCCATAGCCCTCCAAACTTTTCCTATTCATATTCTCATCCAAATGCCTCTTGAATGTTCCAATTGTACCAGCCATACCACATCCTCTGGCAGCTCATTCCTATCTAAACCCTGATTAGATATCTATCCAGCTCAGTGAGTTTTGAAGACCACAGCAGTGACCACCGCAGTACATTGATCTATAAACCGAGAACTGTGCTGACCACAACAGTGCATTGATCTATGACCAGAACTAGGTATCTGTACTGCACCGGGAGGTGTGCAGACTAAGCAGGAAATTGATCTATAAACCCGGACTAGATGTCTGTCCAGCACGTTGAGCTATGCAGACCAGAGCAGCGCATTGATCTATAAATCTGGACAAGATATCTTTCGAGTATGGGATGTTGTGCAGAACACAGCAGTGCATTGATCTATAAATGCAGACTGGATATCTGTCCAGCATGGGGAGCTGTGCAGACAACAGCAGGGCATTGATCTATCATCCCGTACGAGATATCTGTTTAGGACAGGGACCTGTGCAGACCACAGCAGGAAACTAATCAATGAACCCGGAGCAAATGTCTGTCCAGCACAGTGAGCTGTGCAGACCAAGCTGGGAATTGATCTATAATCCCGGACTAGATGTCCGTCAAGCACTTTGAGTTATGCAGACCTTATCAGTGCAATGATCTATAAATCCACATGGATATTTGTCCAGGACCGGAAGCTGTGCAGACATAAGCAGTGTATTGATCTATCATCCTGGACTAGATATCTGTCCAAAATCGGGAGCTATGCAGACGACAGCAGTGCATTGAGATACAAACCTGGAAGAGATATCTGTAAAGCACGGGGAGCTGTGCAGACCACAGCAGTGCACTGATCTATAAACCCCATCTAGGTATCTGTCCAAACAGGAGACCTGTGCAGACCACTGCAGTGCATTGATTTATCTTACCAGACAGAAGCAGTGCATTGAGCTATTATCCTGGAAGAGGTATCTGTGCAGCACAGAGAGCTTTGCAGTCCACAGCAGTGAATTGATATATAAACCTGGACTAGATATCTATCCAGCACAGGTAACTGTGCAGACGCAGCTGTACTTTGAACTATAACCCCGGACTAGATCGCTGTCCAGCGCCGGGATTTATGCAGACCAAAGCAGTGCATTGATCTATAGCACCAGAGTATATATCTCCAGCATGGAGAGCTGTGCATTGAAGTATAAACCCGGACTAGATATGGTCCAGCACAGGAAGCTAGGCAGACTATAGCACTGCATTGATGTATAAACTAGGACTCAATATCTGCTCAGCATTGGGAGCAATTGGGACCACAGAAGTGCATTGGTGTATAAATCCGGATTAGATTTCTGTCCAGCACCGTGAACAGTACAGACCACAGCAGTGCATTGATCGAGTGCTCTGGACTATATATCTCTCCAGTATTGGGAGCAATGCAGAATAAAACAGTGCATTGACATATAAACCTAGAGTAGATATCTGTCCAGCACAGGTAGCTGTGCAGATCGCAGCTGTACATTGAACTATAAACCAGGAAGAAATCTCTGTCCAACACATGGAGCTTTGCAGACCACAGCAGTGCATTGATTTATAAATTAGAAATAGATATCAGCTCAGCATGGGCAGCTATGAAGACCACAAGAGTGAAGTGGTCAATAGCCCGGATTAGATATCTGTTCAGCACCGGGAGCAGTGCAGACCACAACAGTGCATTGATCTATAGTACCGGAATATATATATTTCCTGTATGGGGAGCTGTGCAGATCACAGCAGTGCAAAAAATCTATAACCCCAGACTAGATTCTGGTTCAGCACGGGGAGCTGTGCTGGCAACACCAATGTATTTATCTATAAACCCGGACGGGATATCTATCCAGCATGGGGAGCTGTACAGACCACAGCAGTGCATTGATCGAAAATCCCGATTCGATATCTGTACAGCACAGGTCGTGATCAGACTGCAGCTGTGCATTGAAGTATGAACCCGCACTAGATATCTGGCCGGCACAGGGAGCTATGCAGACGACAACAGTGCATTGATGTATAATCTAGTACTAGATATTGGCCCAGCAAGCGCAAATATTCAGACTAAAGAAGTGCATTGATCTATAAACACGGGCAAGATATCTCTCCAGTATGGGGAGCTGTGTAGACTGCAGTGAATTATAAAACCTGACTAGATACCTGTCCTGAACGGGGAGCTGTACAGATCACAACAGTGCATTGATCTATAAACCTGGACTAGATATCTGTCCAGCACGGTGTGTTATGCAGATCACTGCAGTGCACTGATGTATAAATGAGGAATAGCTATTTGCCCAGCATGGGGAGCGGTGCAGACTGCAGCAGTGCATTCACCTATAACCCCGGACTAGATAACTGTCAACCTTTGTGAGCTGTGCAGACAGCAGGGATGCATTGAAATATAAACCCGGATTAGAAGAATTGAATTGGGACTTCAGATCTGTGTTCGCTGGGGAAGACACAAGCAATCTCCCTGAGATAACAGTGTCTGAATGACCTGAATTAAAGGCAATTTATATTTGCCAGGAATTGGTGTTGTAAAGACTGTTAGGTCTGAAGGTTGATAAGTCCCTGGGGCCTAATGGTCTACATCCCAGGGTACTGAAGTTTTGGCTTGAGAAATCGTGGATGCGTTGGTGATTATTTTCCGGAGTTAGACAGATTCGAGATCAGTTCCTGCGGATTGGAGGGAGGCTAATATTGTAGCACTTTTTAGGAAAGGTGGGAGAGAGAAAGCTGGAAATTATAAGACCTCAGTAGTGGGAAAGATGCTGGACTCTATTTTAAAGGATGAAATTAGATACATCTGGATAGTAGCAACAGGATAGGTCAGAGTCGGTATGGATTTATGAAGGGGACACTTTGAGGAGTCAACTCTGAACATGGACAAGGGAGATCCAGTAGATGTAGTGTACTTACTACAGAATACTACTTCAGAATACTTTTACTAATATCCGACTAGGACCATAGTGAGCAAAATTAGGGAGCATGGTATTGGGGGATAAATACTAACTTGATTTGAAGGTTGTTTGGCTGATAGGAAACAAAGAGTAGTGATAAACGGCTCCATTTCAGAATGGCAGGCAGTGACCAGTGGGGTAAGACAGGGATCAGTGCTGGGACCGCAGATTTTTACAATAAATGTTAATGATATAGAAGATGAAATTAGTAATAACTTTATCAAATTTGCTGATGATACTAAGCTAGATGGCAGGGTGAAATGTGAGGAGCATGTTAGAAGATTACAGGGTGACCTGGACATGTTAGGTGAGTGGTCAGATGCATGGCAGATGCAATTTAATGTGGATAAATGCATGGTTATCCACTTTGCTGGCAAGAACAGGAAGACAGATTACTACCAAAATGGAATCAATTTAGACAAAGGGGCAGTACAAAGAGTTCTTGTACACCAGTCAATGAAGGTAAACATGCAGATACAGCAGATAGTGAAGAAGGCTAATAGCATGCAGGCCTAGATAACAAGAAAAATTGAGCATAGAAGCAAAAACGTTCTTCTGCAGCTGTATAGGGCCCTGGTGAGACCACACCTGGTGTACTGTGTGCAGTTCTGGTCTCTAAACGTGAGGATATATATTCTGACTATTGAGGAAGTGCAGCATAGGTTCACGAGGTCAATTCCTGGAATGGCGGGACTACCTTACGCTGAAAGACTGGAGCGACTGGGCTTGTATACCCTTGAGTTTAGAAGACTGAGAGGGGATCTGATTGAGACATATAAGATTATTAAAGAATTGGACACTCTGGAGACAGGAAACAAGTTTCCGCTGATGGATGTGTGCCGAACCAGAGGACACAGCTTAAAAACACGTGGTAGACCATTTCGGACAGAGGTGAGGAGAAACAGAGAGTGGTGGGTATGTGGAATTCTCTGCCCTAGAGGGCAGTGGAGGCTCAGCCTCTGGATTAATTAAGAAAAAGTTGGATAGAGCTCTCAAGGATAGTGGAATCAAGGGTTATGGAGATAAGGCAGGAACAGGATACTGATTAAGGATGATCGGCCATGGTCATATTGAATGGTGGTGCAGGCTTTAAGGGCAGATTGGCCTACTCCTGCACCTATTGTCTATTGTCTAGTTATCTGTCCAGCACGGAGAGCTGTACAGACCCCTGCAGTGCATTGATCTATAAACCTGGTCTAGATTTCGTTCCAGGAGTAGCAGTTATGAAGACCCGGGTAGTGCATTGATCTGTAAATCCGAATTAAATATCTGTCCAGAGCCAGGGACTTTGCAGACCACAGCAGAACATTGATCTATAAACCCGGATTTGATATTTGTCCAGCACGGGGATCTTGCAGACTACAGCAGTGCATTGATCTATCAACACGATTAAATCTCAGTCCACTGCCAGGAGCTGTGCAGACCAAGGCAGTGCATTGATCAAGAAACCCGGACCATATATCTGTCCAGCAACAGGAGCGATGCAGATACCTGCAGTGTATTCTTCTTTAAACTCGGACTATATAGCTGTCTAGCACGTGGAGCTGTGCAGGTCACAACAGTTTGTTGATATATAAACCCGGATTAGGTATCCCTCCAGTTTGGGGAGCTGTGCAGACTACAGCAGTGCATTGAACTATAAACCCGAACTAGATATCTGTCCAGCACGAGGAGCTGTACACATCACAACAGTGCATTGATC
This sequence comes from Hemiscyllium ocellatum, assembly GCF_020745735.1. Taxonomy (NCBI): domain Eukaryota; kingdom Metazoa; phylum Chordata; class Chondrichthyes; order Orectolobiformes; family Hemiscylliidae; genus Hemiscyllium; species Hemiscyllium ocellatum. The sequence continues at coordinate 2,341,821 of NW_026867603.1, forward strand.
AATAAACTTCGACTAGATATCTGTCCAGCACAGGGAACTCTGCAGTCCCCTGCAGTGCTTGATCTATAAACCCGGATTAGACATCTCTCCAGCACGGGGAGCTGTGAAGAGCACAGCAGCGAATTGAACTGTAAACCCCGACTAGATATTTGCCCAGCATGGGAAACTGTACAGATCATAGCAGTGCACTGTTCCAAAACCTCGGACTAGATTTATGCCCAGAACATAGCAGTGCATTGATCTATAAACGCTGACTAGATATATGTCGAGATCACGGAGCTGTCCAGGACCCTGCAGTGTCTTGACCTATAAACCAGGTCGAGATATCATTCCAGCACCGGGAGCTATGCAAACGACGGAAGTGCATTGATATATAAACGCGAACTAGATATCTGGCCAGCACGTTTAGCTTTGCACACCACAGCAGTGCATTTATTTCTGAACCTGGATCATATAACTATCCAGCACTGGGAGCTTTGTAGATCACATTCGTGAATTGATCTATAAATCCAAATGAGATAACTGTGCAGCACGGGGATCAATGCGGACCACAGCAGTGCATTAATCGATAAACCCGGAAGAGGTGTCTGTCCAGCACTGGGAGCTGTGCAGGCCACAGCAGTGCATCAATCTATAACACTGGACTAGATATCATTCTAGCATGGGGAGCTCTGCAGACAATAGCTATGCATTCATCAATAAATACGGACTAGATATCTGTCGAACACTGCGAGCTGTGCTGACACAGCAATGCATTGATCTATAAATCCCAACTAGATATCTTTCCAGCGCAGGGAGCTGTGCAGACAACAGCAGTGTATTGAACTATTAACCCGGACTAGATATCTTTCCAGCGCCTGGAGCTGTGCAGGCGACAGAAGTGCATTGATTTTTAAACCCGGACGAGATATCTGTCCAGGATGGGGAGCTGTGCAGACCACTGCCGTGCATTGAATTATAAATCAGGACTTGATATCTTTCCAGCGCAGGGAACTATGGAGATCACGGCAGTGCATTGATTGAAAAACCCCGACAAAATATCTGTCAGCTTGGGGAGCTGGGCAAACTACAGCAATGCATTGATCTATAAACCCGGACTAGATCTATGTTCCACAAAGGGAACCATGCAGACCACAGCAGTGCATTGATCGATAAACCCGCACTAGATATCTCCCCATTACGGGGAGCTGTGTAGAAAATAGAAGTGCATTGTTCTATAATCGAGCACTAGATATCTACGCAGCTTGTGAACTGTGAAGACAACAGCAGTGCATTGTTCTAGAAACTCGGACCAGTTATCTGTCTAGCACGGGGAGCTGAGCAGACAACAGCAATGATAACCGCAGACTAGTTATCTCTCGAGCACCGAATGCTATACAGACTGTACCATGCATTGTTCGATAAACCCGAACAAGATAACTGGCCAGCATGAGGAGCTGAGCAGAGTAGAGCTTTGAATTGGTATAAACGCCCGTCTGGATATCTGTCCAGCACATGCAAATGACAGCAGTGAATTGATCTGTAAATCCTGACTAGATATCTGCCCAGCATGGAGAGCTGTGCAGACCAGAGCAGCTCATTGATCGAGAAAGCGGGACTACATGTCTCTCTAATATGTGGAGCTGTACAGAAAAATACAGTGCTTTGAACTATAAAAGAGGACTAGACATCTGTCCAGGACGGGGTGACGTACAGACCACAGCAGTCCATTGATTTACGATCCTTGACTAGATATCTCTCCAGCCTGTGGAGCTGTGCAGTATCTGCAGTGCATTAAACCATAAACCTGGACGAGATATGTACCCAGCATGGAGAGCTGTGCAGGCCAAGACGTTGATTGATCTACAAATCCATCTAGATATCTGTCCAGAACAGGGAACTATGTATACCACAGCAGCACATTGATCTATAAACCCGGACTAGATATCTATCCACTATGGAGTGCTCTGCAGATCATAGCAGTGCTTTGATCTATCATGCCAGACTAGATATCTGTCCAGTATAAGGAGTGTTCAGACCACAGCAGTGCATTGACCTACAAACACGAACTAGATATCAGTCCAGCAGGGCGAACTGTGCAGACAACAGCAGTGCATTGATCCAAAAACCCGGACGAGATATCGGTCGAGAACAGGGAGCTGTGCAGGCCATTACATGGCAATGACCTATACCAGGACGAGATATCATTCCAGATTCACAATCCCGGACTACATATCTCTCCAGTAAGCGGAGCTGTGCAGACCACTGCAATGCATTGAACCATACACCCGGCCTTGATGTCAGCCCAACATAGGGAGCTGTGCAGACCAAAGGGTTAATTTTATCAACAGTCCCCTCCAGACATCTGTCCAAAACATGGATCTATGTATACCACAACAGTGCATTGATCAATAACCCCGAAGTAGATATCTGTCCAGCACTGGGAACTGTGTAGACCATAGCAGTACTCAACATCGTCCGGATGCTCCTGGATATTCCGTGATCCCTGGCACTGGTGCCATCTTTACAAGGCCAACCGGCACACTGTGGAGCTTTCTCATTTCGGAGCAGTCCTGCATAGTTAACCCCGGGCATGGCAGATAAGGGACAATTACACCACAATTTGTCAACACAGACACAGAGGTCCTGGTGAATGGGCTGGCACAAATGAGTACCATTCTCTTCCCAGTGAGGTCCACCCCACGAGACGCACTGAGCATGGTCTGAGCTCACCACCCAGCTCATTGCAGTATCTACGGTCTGAAGAAATGTCCAGCAATACAGGACAAGCATCACTAACCTTCCCCGCTCTGCCAGGGTACGGGTCAACATATTCTCTCTGCTCCCTCACATTCACGGTATATCTGTGATAACAAGTACCCCCGATCAAGGATCATGCTCCACCACTCTCACTACAGCATGCAACACCTTCTCTCTCTCTCTCTCTCCCTCATCCCCTCTCTTTCCTTCTGTCTTTCCACCACTACACCCCCACACTAATAACACAGCATGGATACAACACTGTGCACTGACCCCCTCCGGAAACCTCACAGTTGCCCCCACCTACACCAGCACTAACAGCAGGGCCACTCACTCTCACCCTCGCTCCATCCCCTTCTCCCATTCCAGTAGAAATAGCCTGTAATAGGACAGAAAGGTCCGAGCCGGGTGGGGGAGTGCCCGATATCCATTCCCTCACACTCCCTCCCCACGCCATTTGGAGAGGACCCTGACACAAACTAGAGAGGACTGGGACACCTCATGTGGAGATTCTGAAACATCCACGTCCCACCAACCGAGTAAGGAGCAATGATCAGTGAAGGGCAATTCTCACTTTAAACCCTCCGGCACAACTAAGAAACTGGCATTGATTCTAACTCCCTTTTGTTTCGAGCTGATACAGATGGAATCCTTACGGTCTCAGTGGGCAGGAGGGTGGTCTCACATCTCATCTTCGCCAAGGACAAATTAAATTCTGTAACATTTGTCTGTGAAATAGATCCCTGAGTTTGTTTTTCTTTCCAAAACAATTAGAATTTTGATTTTTTCCCCCAGGATGCTAAAACCAAATCAAGTTTGAATGAATTGTTTTCCAAAAATCGAACTAATGAGATAATCCAACGTTGTGCACATTAAAAATGCAGGCATTTTGTAAGTTGCTGACAAAGCAAATGTCATTAACACTGATGGAAGAAATTAGGAAACAATCTCCATCTAAGGCAACTTTTCATGTGAAACATATTCGCAGTAAACAGAAAGAAGATGACACAGGGAGATCTACAGCCAGAAAAAGACACAAAAACAATAGCTGCTGTGTGGTTTTGACATTAAGTTTATGTAATTTTAATAAGCATCTTATTGAACCAGTATATTGTTATAGAGTTGGAGTCAGTTAATAAACAGTTAAGAGAAAGGGGATCTCAGAGTAGTGAATAATTGATGTCAAATGTTCACTGTCAGAATTTTTTAAAATTATGTTTTTATTTAAACTTTCAAATTTGGGAGTTCTCTGTCAATCATATTTTAACAGTTTACAAGGTGAATTAGGCGTTTCTTTATGTTTAGTTTAAATTAAGAGATGTGCTTCACGCCGTGTCCGAAAAATTGCTGTGTGTGCATCTCTGCGAATCTGTGTGTGCCAGGTATCACAGTTGCTTTGGTGTTTAAAGTGATGTAATGTCACCCCCCGCTGGTCTACACGATATTGCACAGACGTTGGCAGAGGGTGAAAATCAACAGGAATTAATTCAGAGAGGGAGAGGGAGAGGGCAGCGGCTCACAGCACCATCCAAACTGATGACTTATCCATGTACTGATATAAATGTCCTTTAAACGTTGTAAAAGTCATTGCTTTCACCACTTCTTCTGGACGTTCATTCCACACACAAGCCAGCTTCTGTCAAAAATAATTACCTTTCCTGACGTTTGTAAATCTTTTTTCATCGCACCTTAAAATATCCCTCAGTTTTAAATCCCCATCTCCAGGGAAAAGACTTAAGCCCCTCAGTTTATCTGCACACCCTCATGATTTTATAAACCCCTGTGAAGTTACCCTTACTCTCATAAGCTCCAGTAAAAAAAGTCCCAGCCTATCCAGCCTCACCTTGTAGCTCAATCCCTCCATTCCCAGCAACATTCATGTAATTCTCTTCTAGATCCCCTCTAACTTAATCACATCAAGGTCAAAATATCAAATTGAATAGTCAAAACATTTTCTAAGGGTAGGGAACTCCAAAACTAGAGGCCATAGTTTTAAGGTGGGAGGGGAAAAATATGAAATTGACATAATGGGCAGCTTTCTTCAGACATATGGCGATGTGCTGATGGAATGAGCTAGCAGGATGACCAGACGAGACACAGTCTTCCAGAAGAGGTCTCACCAACGTCCTATGCAACCACAACATGACGTCCTAATTGCGATACTCAAAGGTCTGACCAATGTATACAAGTGTGCTAAACACGTTCTTAATCACGCTATCTCTATGCGATTCAAGTTTTATAGAATTATACCTGATGGCCTAGGTCTTTGTTCTACAACACTGCCAAAGGCCCTCCGTTTAAGTTTATAGGTCCTGCTCTTGTTTTATTTACCAAATCCATTACCTCGCATTAATCCAAACTGAACTCCATCTGCCACCCCTCAGCTAAGTGTGTGATATTACTCACCCTCCCCATCCAATTTAAAATACCCATCCCCACTCCAGGAGGTCTGCGGCCTCGAATTTCTCACGGACCCTGAGCTTAGTTTGCCTTGTGTGGTTAGGAGGAGGAGGGACACATTGCATCACAGACAGTGAGGAGGTGAGTCTGGACAGTAATCAGCGGCCAGGTATCATTTCATGGTTTTAGAAAGAGGGCAGTCACATGCGAGAGGCTGGAAATAGTGATCGGTTTTTGGGGGCTCGAAATTATGCTCTTTCTCTGTCTCTTGTGTTCAGTAATAAATATCCATTCGAGACCCTTCATTGTGCAGAGTGTGTCTGCAGGATTTATTTCCCGAATATGACAGACTACAGATAATAGCATTTGAAGATGTTCATAGTTAATTTCTATGGCACAGCTTGTGCACTCAATATCCTACAGTTGTGCCAAAATCTTGCATTTGTTTATCAATAAAAAAATGCTCATACAGTTCAGTAATATCAACTAGATTTTAATAAATCTGTACCGGGCTGAAAGCTGGCACTTAATACATTATCCACAATCTGGGAATGGTAGTGTAGTAGGTAGTGTCCAGGCCTCTGACACAGAGCTCTGCATTTGATTTCAATTCATGAACTTGTGTGATAGTACTCCGAGCTCTGGACCAGAATGTCTGGATTCAATTCCTGCCTGTTGCAGAGGTTTGTCATAGCACGTCATAGCAGGCTGACGAGCAAATTGCAGGAGATTAATGTTACAGCTTTGGGGGCTATTGCCGATTGGTGCTCGTGTCCCTATCTCCGGGCACAAAGGTCGAGTGTAAATCTCACATAAGTGTTCCATAATACATCTGAACAAACTGATTATAATGGAGGTAGAATTGTGACCGGACGGAGAAGGAAAAGGTGTCAGTATTGAATTTCAAAATTTTGGCCCGGAATGAATGAAAGTATAGCCATTTGTGTTGATTGAAGTCGCATTTCGTAGCAGTAGAGGTTTATAAAATCAGAATAGTCATGGTCAGGTTGAGTTGTCAGGGTTTTTCCCGACGTTAGGGGCGTCCACAACTAGAGGGCTTTGTTTGAAAATTAAAGGGGAAAGATTTTGATGAGGCCTAAGGGGCACGTTTTCATGCAGAGGGTGGCGTGCATATGGAATGAGCTGACAGAGGAAGTGATGGAGGCTGGTACAACTACAACATTAAAAAGGCATCTGGATGCTGACAGACATGCCGAGTTCTTCCAGCAATTTCTGTATTTGTTACAAAATGCATTCATTTTAACACAGGTATTCTGAATACATTAAACATTTTATTTTTGATGCAGTAGGGAAGTGCACAAATATCTTCAAATCAACCGAGACCATTTTCTGCTAAGGGTCTGGCTCTGTTCATGACAGCAGCAATGCTGCACTTACATGGAACAGGGAATGTGATGGAGACATAGTTTGGCCAATGTGGAAGGAGACCTCACATGATCCAATTTGGGAGAGGATGATATTATTGTGTGATTCAACTCAAAGAGGTAGAAAATGAAATCTGCCTGAGAAGGAATGACTTATTACGCTCTCTCTCCTTCATTGTTCCTAATGACAGCAATGTATGCGAGCTAAAAATAAACACTTCTACAGTCATCGTTACTGTTATTATTTTTATAGAATTCCTGTAGTGTGGAAACAGACTCGTCGGCCCAACAAGTCCATACCAACCTTCTAAGGAGTACCCTTGGAACTAACTTAAAAATCCTTGAACACTATGGATAATTTAGCATGACCAATCCATCAAACCTAGACAATTCTGGACTGTGAGAGGAAACTGGAACAGCTATTTGAAGCTCACACAGACAGGGGAAGAACGCGCAAACTCCAAGCAGATAGTTGCGCAAGGCTAGAATCGAACCGAAGTCCCTGGCATTGGGAGGCACTAGTGCTTACCACTGACGCCACCATGCCATCCTTTGGAGCATTTCTGACCAGAATTCATTGGAATATCCTCACTGCCTAACGCAAAGGGAATTCAGCCAAATCCAACTGTTCTATAATGAAATCCCATGGCTAGCAGCTTGTGTGAGTATTCCTGAGATGCTGCCTAACCTGCTGTGCTTTGACCAGCAACACATTTGCAGCTGTGATCTCCAGCATCTGCAGACCTCATTTTTTACTCGAATATATTTAGAAGCAGAATAACATTTTGGATAATCTCTCAGTTTTACCTTTTGTCATGAGTAACACAAATAGCTGGAGAAAGTTCTTTCAATATGAAATTGCAGAGCTGTTGTTTGTCGTTTTCCTGTATGTTTTGTCAATGTTTTTAGAAAGGGAACTATCGACTCTTTATTTGCAATACCAAAAAGTGTGTCATTCATCTTTCCATCATAGTTTGTGTGACATTGCTCTGGATCATAAACGTGCTATTTTAGTAGATCAAAGAAAGTCGCCTATCTTGTTCTTAAAACTGAGTCTGAGACCTATGTCATCGGCCATATCACCAAACTGGTTACATTTAGCATTTGTTGTGAACATTGGAGGAGTGGGACTAGGAAAGGAAACAGTGAATTCAAAAGCCGGGGAACTATAATCCAATGAGCCTGATGTCAGTGGTGGGTAAGTTGTTAGAGAGGTTTCTGAGGGAAAGGATTTACATACATTTGGGAAGACAAGGGCTGCTCTTAGTAGTCAACGTCGCTATCTGCATGGGAAATCATGTCTCATTAATCGAGTTTTATGAAGAGGTGAAAAAGAAGATTGATGAAGGTAGTTTGGTAGACATTGGCGAAATGGACCTCAGCAAGGTGTTCGTAACATTCCGATTAGTAGGCCGTTTAGTAAGTTTCGCTCACATGGGATACAGAGGAAGCTAGTCACAATTGGCTTGAAGGAACAGGGGCATTTTTCAGAGTGAAGGCTTGTGAGCAGCAGTACGCTGTAATAATAGGTACTGAATTCACTGCTTGTCATCATTTATGTCAAGGATTTGGATGCGAATATCGGGGACGTTAAGATGGGACAAAGGGGCAAGGAGTGACATATGAAACTAAATTTAGAAAAAAAAGTACGAGGTTTTGCATTTTGGGAAGGAAAATCAGGGCAGAAATTATACACTTAATTTAAAGGTCCCGGGTAGTCTTGTGGAACCACGGGACGGAGTACTGCAGTGCATTGTTCCTTGCAAGTGGAGGTAGAGAGAGTGGTGCAGAACACATGCAGCACATTTGCCTTAATCACATAGCATTGAGTATAGGAGTTGAGGTGGCATGTTGCATCTGTACAGGATGTTGGTGAGGCCACTTTAAGAATACTCCGTACACCTCGATTATCTGCAGAAAAGATTTATACGGATATTCTAGGACTGAAGGTTTGAGCTTTAGGGAGAGTTTGATTAGGTTGAGGTGCTTCCCGCTGGAGTGTCAACGGCTGAGGGGTGACATTATGAAGGTTTATAAAATCATCAGGGGCATGAATTTTCTGAACAGCTATGTTATGCTCCCCAGGATAGGGGAGTCAAGAAGAAAATGGAATAGGTTGAAGTCAAAAGGGCGAATGATTTAGAACGGAGCTGAAGGTAAATGTTACATAAAAAGAGTGGTATGTGTACAGCCAGTGCTCGCAAATGACGTAGTTAAAGCGGTCACAATCGCATATTTTAAAAAGTATCTGAAAAAGGATGAATATTGGCCAAATGCTGGCAAATGGGAGTAGATCAGAGTTGATATCTGAAAGGAGTGAACAGATTGGACTAACGGGTCGGTTTCGATTCTGCATGACTTTTTCATTCTACAAGAGGGATGACGAAAAATTCTGAAAGGTCCTTTCAAGTCAGCATTATCTTCACTGGATGTTTATCGTGCCTCTTTGTTCACATTGATTGTAAGCTGCGTTAGCTCAATATTTGACAGTGAAGTGAGTCACGTATAATATGCTACAGACAGATGAATGGGGCTGAGACCACAACCTGATCACCCACAATCTTAGTTTCTGTTGGAGAAGGCTCAAAGTATCTAATGGCCGACTCCTGCGCCTCTGTCCCATATTTGAGTGTTCCTTTCAGCCCCCTAATCCTGCTAGTCAGGAAGAGTTGGAAGATACTTACTGCTATAATCTGATGCACAGAAACAGAGCAAATACAGCTCTTGAGGACTGTCACACACGGTTTGTGGTAGTTAGAAATTGTAATTGGAAAATTCAGGCACGGGTATGAAAAAGGCTCGTCATCTCTCTTTACAGAACTGCCCCTCTCTGAAACTTGTGTTTCATTTATTGGTCATGTTGTAGACACAGTTTCACTGTGAATACAGCCCACGTACCTCACCCAGCGATGACTCACAAAATCCTCTGGTCTCCCTGACTGCAATATTCAATAACAGAACATTCATGAAAATAACACCCACTAACTTTCCAATAACAGAATGTGAGAACATCAGAAATAGGGGCAGATCGTTCACTCCCCACGCTGCGTTGCTCATGGTACACACTTTGGACTTTAACGTGGTATTCTAGTGGGGATGAGGGAAGCCATGTGTCTTGTGTGAAGTATCAAGAAGGCATATTTCATCTCTGAGAAGACAGCATTGTTATTTTTATGTAGGGCGTAAGCTGGTGAGAAAAGCTACCTGTTTCAGATGGAAGACATTGTGGCTGCAGTTGGGGATTGTGAACAATATGACTTACAGTACGGGTTCACACGCCGACTGCACAATAACGTGGAGCGAGTTAATTAAGGCACATAAACTATTAGGAATGTCACATTAGACTGATGAATGCACTCTGTAAGTTCAAATAGTGATGATCTTGTTCATGTTAATCTTGTCGAATGCACGTCCTGTGCAGTGTAATCTGTATGCCTTACTCTGTCCAAGTTTATTTCTACCCTATGATCTGTCTGGCCATGCGGACTATGATCTGCCTCCACTGCTCGTAAGTAAAGTTTTTCCCTATACTGAGGTACACGTGGCAATGAATAAACCAATTAATCCTGGGTAAAGTATAGAATTTCTTACACTTTAAATATTTCTTTTGGAAATAGGTGATGGCTGCCACTCCTCGTGTTTCAGCATCACAATTTCTTTGTCGCTCACAGCTCTACAGATTAAACAATCAATTCTTCACTCTATCCTCATGTTACCATTATCCGTGTCTGTGATAAGGAAATGAAATCTGTAGATAGTGACCCAAATACTCTCTCAGCAAGGCTCCACAACAGCAGGGAGATGGCTTTATTTAATATACTCGAATCATCTTACAATGAAGAACAGCATACCAAAGAATGTAACTATTACTTATACAGGGTTTGATTCGGAGCAGTCAGCATAGAATTGTGAGTGGGAGATCATGCTTCCCAATTTGTTAGAGTTCTTTGATGAAGTGACCACGAAGATTGATGAGGCCAGAGTAGTATACGTACTCTCTATGGATTTCAGTAAGGCCTCTGGTAAGATTCAATATGGCAGGCTTCTCTGGAAGGTTACATCACGTGGAATGCTGGGGGAACTGGCAAATTGGATACACGGTTTGCTTGGTGGTAGAAGAAAGAGGGTTTAGTGGAAGAATGTTTGTCAGACTGTAGGCTGGGTCCATTGCAGTTTGTTATCTATGATTTGGTTGAGAATGTACAAGGCATGATTAGTAACTTTGCAGACGACACGAAAATAAGTGGTATTGTGATCAGTGAGGAAGTGTTTCAGAAATTGCAGCAGGGCCTATAGCAGGTGGGGAAGTGGATCCAGAAATAGCAAATGGAATTTAATATACATGTGTGAGGTCTTGCATTTTGGTAACTCAAATCAAGGTAGGAATATCACGGTGTATGTGAGGGCCTTAAGGGTTGTATTTGGCAGAAAGACCTTTGCATTCAGGTGCACGGTCCTCTGAGAGTGGAGTAATAAGTAGACAGGGCAGTGAAGAACGCTTTTGGTACACTGTCCATCCTCAGGCACGGCATTGAGTATAGAAGTTGGGAAGTTATGATGCAGTTACACCGGACTTTGGTAAGGCTGCACTAGAAGTATTATTTTCAGTGTTTGTCACCTTGTTCCAGGGAGTATGTTACGAAATTAGAAAGACTGCAGAAGGAATTTAGAAGGACGGTGCCAGGACCCAATGGTCTGAGTTGGACAAGCTAGGACCTTTTCTTTAGAGTGTAGAAGGCTGAGGGGTGACCTTATAAAGCTGTATAAGATTATGAGAGGTCTGGATAGGTTGAATGCTCTCAGTTTTTTACCAAGGTTTAGAGAATCCAGGACTAGAGGGGATTACTTTAAAGTTAGAGGGGAAGGAATAAAAGGGAACCTGAGGGGACCCTTCTTTCGACAGAGGTTGGTACTTCGATGAAATGCCAGCAGATGAGGTTGAGAGGGTCCATTAACAACATTTCAAAGCATTTGCATAAATATGTGGATAGGAACGGACTAGAAGGACTTGTGCCAACTGTAGAGAAATGGGGTTAGCGTGGATGGACATCTACAAGGTGGAGTCTAACCCTTCTATCAATTAAAACCAATTACCCAGAAAAGATTCCTTCAACTCGTAGTCTGTTAAAATATGAGTGACACGTCTCCTACATTACACTATTTAATAAAAAAATAACAAGTTCGTTTCTTAATTTTAATAGTGAACACTAACAAGAGCTATTCACAAATACAAGCCATTTTTTTCATAACTACTTACTATCTGACTCCAACTCTTCAAAAATATGTTATTCCATATATTAAACATTGCAATCTCAAGACCACGCAGAATTTATCTTTCCTGCTGTGTCCTCTCTTTCAGCTGCTGATCTCCCTGGATGTTTTTTATTGCAAGTATGTGTAACATGAACATGTATCTTTGATAGAGAGTGTTTGAGATGGCCAGGTAACACTGCTGCTGTACAGCAGCTACTCTGCATTTTGATGGCAGTGGCTCTCCCTCCAGTGTTCAAAATGCTGGGTAAATATACGTCCCATGATACAATAATTATCATAATTTGATTGCTTTCCAGGTGTCCAAACAACAATGTTCAAATTCCGTTGGCTTCTGGTATCCTGAACATTATTTAAAATCTTTGGTTTTATTTGAATTGCTGTCAAAACAACAACCAAAACTCAGGTATCCATTTCCCAGCTAATTGTGACATGTGGAATAGTGTGAACTTTAGCTGGCCTCTGTGGCAATACTTTATATGCAGCAAAACCTGTTCTGTCTTATAGTGGCCAGACGTGCTTTCGGCTTCATAACGCCTCCCCACTTCAGAGAAAAAAAGAACCATCCGAATGAAAAGATGGCTTCATTTCTTGTCCTCTATATTTTAATCCCATTAAGACCACAATAACATAGTCTCATATTTTGGTCTTTAAAAAATCGAAAAAATGCAAGAGGATTGCCGTTGCTGTCCACAATCGTCTCCAACAATTTGTTTGTCATATAAACATTAAAATGTTGCTAGGTCAATACCAAACTCAATCATTCTTTTTCAATAATGGAGATGTTGTACTTTTGTCTGGTGGACATTGAGTTTTTCGACAAGTAGCCAATTGCCATTCAATTATATCATCATCTTTCTGCATCAATACATGTCGGACCCATGTATCCCTTGCATCCAACACAATTTTTAAAGGGTTTCAAAATATTTAATGTAGCTAAAACTAGTGCAATGCTTAATAGTGATTTTAAAATCTCAAATGCCTCCTGGTACTGTTCTGTCCACCAAATTTTTGTGTTCTTCTTTAGTAAATCACACTTGTGACCTATGACTTCTAGATGATTGACAGACGTTTGGGAGTCAGGAACTGAGTTTCTCGCCGCAATGTTCCTTGTTTCTGACCTGCTCTTGAAGTTACTGTGCTTATGTGGCGAGTCCAGTGAGCTTCTAAGCAATTATTAGCTCCCACGTTTTTGATACTGGGAGATTCAGTGATGGTAACACCATTGAATGCCAAGGGGCAGTGTTTAAGTTGTATTTTATTGGTGATGGTCACGGTCTGGCATTTGTAACCAATAATATCTATCTTAGATTGGGACTCCAAACGGTACACAATACTCTACGTTTTGTTTCACCAACACTCTATGCAACTGGTGCATGATATCTTCTACATTGCAATTACATTCACATAAATATAAACCTAATTTGTACTGTCCCATTTTCATATGTTCTTCCCAACACCTTTCGTTTTAACTTTTCTTATGAGCTTACTGTGTGAGTTCTTTAAACAAATGTTCCTGAATATCCAACTATACGTTATCCAGTGGTTTTTTAATTGCGGATGTCCACAAGTATCATCTCCAAACCATTCCAAAAATGTTTGCCACTTATGATTTTCGTTTCATCGATGCGTTGTCATTCTCCCCAGTTTTGCCATTACCTTCTATATATCTAGCAGCACGTTCTTTGTGATTGATTCCAACAGATAAACGACCGCCGATGACAAGCTAACTGGTTTGTAACTCACTACTCTCCATCTTCATCCTTTCAATTGTCGGATAATATTTATCATTTGCACCTCATCCAGACTGGCTAAATGCCTTTCCGTAATGTGTGGGAAAATAACATGAAAAACCGCAATGCAATCAATATGTCTATTGCTGCTTTCTCTGAAATTTTTGTATGAAGTGCATATGGTCTGTCAGATTTATCAATACTCAATCCAGCTATCTTTTCAAAGGTGACTTCGTCACTGATAAGGATGATCTTAGACTTTACTTACACAAGTCCCATGCTCTCTTGGTATTTATGGGAGAACGTATGGATATTTTTCCTTGAAGATGGTCACAAAAAAACGTTTCTTTTCCCTGTGATTTCTCTGTTCTCTAAAATTAATCATCGTGTCCTCACACTCGCTGTACCACATTCGACTTTGCTTTTGTTTTTGCTTTATACATTGATCGAAGCTTTTTCAGAGTTATTGTGTTTTTCTTTTGTTTGCGTGCTTTAATTTTTTTGATGTTCTTCTCTTTTTCTTGGTCATCCTTTGCTGAGCCTTACATTTCACCGAATCCACTGGCTTACTACAACACTTGGCAATTTTTCTAAGCTGCCTCCTTTGATATAACAGGTAGATGAAGGTGGAGCTGATGGGATGGAATGTGGACACATAGGAACGTTCAAATCGAGGTGCTGAGTTGAAAGTTTGGACTGGGATAAGGTGGGGTTTAGGGAAATGGGCAAACTAGTGAAATCCACATTGACCCCTGTGGTTGGAGGGTCCCAAGGCAGAATTTGAGGCTTTCTTCCTCCAGGCTCCGTATGGTTCGGGAGTGGTGATGGAGCAGGCATAGAACCCTCATGTCCTTGGCAGAGTGTGAAGGGGAGTTAAAGTGTTCAGCCAAAGGATGGTGGAGTTGCTCAATGTGGCTGTCCCAGCGATGTTCTCTTTAGTGATACATAAGTTGGCGTTCTGCCGCGCTAATGTAGAGAAGACAACATTGGGTATAATGGATGCAATAGATGAGGCGTTCTGCCTCCGTTCATCATCTATCACTTTCACCCCCACCTTCATCTACCTGTCGCATTCCCAGCTACTTTCCCTCTTCCACACCCCCTTCTCCTTTATCCGTCAGCCATTTTGGACCACAAGTCTCATTCCTGATGAAGGGATTATTCCAAAAACATCGATTCTCCTGCTCCTAGTATGGTGCCTGACTGTGCTTTTCCAGCACCACGCTCTTCGACTCTGATCTCCAGCATCTGCAGTCCCCACTTTCTCCTCACACCTTCATGGCTTGCATGACTCAGATTTCTAACGGTTACTACAAATAAAACAAAAACTGTCGTGTACTCAAACAGCATAAAGGAAAACCAAATACGTTGTGGTCACCGTTCTCATAAAGTCCTTTTCAGAAAGTTTCAAGTTGTTTTTCTGAACACTCAACACCCATTCCTAAATAGCCTGATCTCAAGATCGGTGCTCGACATAATGTTAATGCAAGCCATTTCACACCTGCTGATGAAATCCATTTTTCCAGCATTAGCATTCAGTTTCAATAACACAGTTCAGATATAATTTAAAGAGTAAATTAGTAATTTAACAGTTAAACAGTAATTTAAACAGTACATACGTGAATGTATCATTTCCTGTTTTATAAGATGCTCAACATTTGTATTGCAGCTTTCACTTTCATATGGAACGACCATCAATGTTTCATTCTCCTTGCAGTTTTTACACTCCACCTTATTAGATTCTGTAGAATCTGAGCAAAGCGGGCTCTGGGTAAATTAATGTTAGTGATCATCTCGCCATATCATTTATGCTCTTCTTAAGTGTCGCTGTGCCATTTTCTCCACATCCCCCGTTATGCTGGTGGAGTAGAGAAGGACACCGATCTTTCAACAAGGCTGTGTTTTTCTCCAGCCAGCTGAGACTGCTCCAACCTGGATGGGAACCTTACAGGAGGCTCGTAAAGCGTTGCTGCTACTGTGCAGTGTCTTAGTGAAATCACATCTCGGGTCGTGTGTACAGATTTCATCTCCTTACTGAGGAAAGGATATTGTTACATGGGAAGCAGCTCAGAGATGTTTCCGTCAACTCATTCCTGTAAGAAAATGTTAACCCATAAGGAAAGGGTGATCAGGTTGAGTTTAGAAGAATGAAAGATGATCATATTTTTACATCGAACACGGAAAGGAGTCAGAAATAGAAGCTAATTACACAACAAATGGAGGAAACCATTCCAGTTCTCCAGCCCGTTACACAGGAACAACATAAGGATATTCACGCCTTCGACCCAGATATACCAGAACAGGACATGGGTATTCTATCCTTGGGGCCTGGTCTAAGGTGATATGAGGAGGCCAATCAGCCTCTCGAATCAGAAAACTGGACCTAGAGTAGACCATGCTGCACCAGTAAGCCATTATACAGCAAAAGGATCAGTCCACTTAGCTTCCTCAAGTCTCTAACACAGGAACTGGAAGAGGTTACACAGTGATGGAAATTTGTTACATTGGGATAACAGGTCATTCAACCTCTCATATACTGCGAAAGGGAATTGGATAAGGGTACAAACTATCTGAGACCTCTTTTTTAATGAGAAACGTGGAGGTAATTCGGACATGTGTCTGTTGTATGGGCACAGGGGAAGACCAATCACTCCCTCGGTTGCATCTCTGGGATGCATGAGGAGTCAGTAAAGTATCTCCAGCCTGTTCTGGAAGAATATGACAAGACCCATCATCCCCTCAAAATGTTACACAGCAACAGGAAGATTCCATAATCCCCCAACCCCTTAACGCATCAACAGGAGGAGGTCATTCTGACCACAAATGCGCCAGTCCACCGATTTTGTACGCCAGCAGGATAATGAATCCATTCAGCCACACATGCTTCTTACACAACAATTGGAGCAGATCTTTGAAAGCCTTGTGTCTGTTAAAGGGGAATTCAAAGAAAACGTAAAGGTTTTCTAAAGGAAAGAATTTATAATAACTGCATGAATTAAGGAGTAAAGTGTAACGATAAAACTATTGAAATTTTAGGCAAATTATCATAATCCATTGTTGGGAACATTTGCAACTTTAAACAACAATCCACCAGCGTCAACATGGTTCTACAAAGGATAAACCAAGTGTGAATTGCTGTCTTGAGTTATTCAAAGATGTGACAAACAAGGTAGACAGTAGGATTCTTGCAGATGGAATATATCTGGTCTTCCTGAAGGCATTGGATATGTCGCTTCTCCATAGAGTAAGTGGTAAGATCAGACAACATCTGTTTAGGAGTAATTTATTTGCTTGGATGCAGGATTGGTTACCAACAAAATACAATCAGATGGTATAAATGTGCCATTTTCTTTCGACAAATGTAACTTGTGGGGTGCCATAGATTTCAGTACACATGCCACAAATATTTGTGGTCATTATTATTACTCGGTTGTCAGGATAGAAAATAATATCGCCACATTTTCAGATGACACTAACATTGGTGGGAAATTATTTCGGAATGGAGATGCAAGAGATTTAAAAATAAATATGCATACCTTGGGTGAATGTGCCAAAATTTGGCAATGAAAATTACATTGGATAAATATGGAGTTATTCAAGTTGTCAAGCGTAATAAAAAGGCAAATTATTATCTAAATGGAGACAAACTTAAAACTGCTTAGGAGCAGAAGGATATGAGTGTTTGATTGCATATCCAGGAAACCTGTATGAGGGTTAATTAATGAGAAATGCAAGCATAATTTAGGTGTTTATTTGGAAAATAACAGGAGTAGAAAGTTAGGGAATGTTTCTATAGCTATGCAAGGCATTCGCGAGGATGTAACTGGAATACAGTTTGGGTGCCCTGACTTGCGGAACGATGCATTTGCATTAGAGGCAATTCAGAAGCGGTTCATTAGATTGATTCCAGAGATGAAACGTTAGTCTAATGAAGAGAAATTTAACAGTTTAGGCCTGTATTCTCAAATTTATAAGAATTAAAGGAGGTCTCATTGAGGTCTGTAAAATGTTAGAAATAATTGCAAGTGTAGATGTGGAGTGGATATTTCCTCATGTGCCGCAATTTATGACAAGAGATCATTTTTAGGGTCGAGTGCCAGCAGGAAAATGAGCTGAGGCCGAGATGACATCAGCCCTGATTGTATTCAATGGCGAGCAGAGATGACATCAGCCATAATTGTATTCAACGACGGAGCAGCGATGACATCAGCCATGATTGTATTCAATGGAGGGGAAAGATGACATCAGCCATGATTATATTCAATGGCAGAGTAGGCTTGAGGGGCTGAATAAATGACTGATGTTTCTCATTCTTATTCAGACTTCCGGCTGTGTTACAAAGGAATGAGGGAGGACTGGTTATCAGACAGTAAGCAGGCAATCCAGATAAATCAGTCTTAATCAGTTGGAAAGGACGTAAACTGTGGAGTCATATAGCGACCACCGTTGGGTCCTCAACTATTTACAATCTATATCAATGATCACTAGAATGGAACAATTACACTGATACTGAGTTTGTTGATGTCGCTTTCATAAGCAAGATATTAAATCATCAAGAGAGAGTGGAGAGTCTGCGAATAGATACAGAGAGTTAAAGGCAATAGGTAATAGTTTGGCAGGTGGAATATGACATGACATAACTTGTAATTTCATTTACAGGTATAATGGAAGGCAGTATGCTACTGAAATAGAGAGGGATTAGAGGACTTAATGATACGATGTGCTGCGGGGTGGGGAAGGTGGGGGGAGTCATTCAGACCCAATCAGACAGGAGACGTTTTGTTTCATCCCTGATCGTCTGCTGTCTGATGCTCCAACTGACCGCATTGCTCTCAGTACACATGGAATATTTTGACGTGGTTGATTGGTGGTAGGGATGATGCTTTGAAACGTATATCCGGGGATGGCCTTTATCCAACACACATTCATTCCTTTCTACATGGAGACCCGAAGACGCTGGGAATGGCTGCCTGCTTCTGAATGAACAAACTGCCAGGAAAGGAGTATCAACAACATGATGTACTATGCATGGGCACGCTCCAACAATAATAGAGAGAGAGCTACTTCAGTTCCTCTACCTCTCCGCATTGACAGGGGTACTCCGCAGCGCCATGTACACCATCAGGAATCTCACTTTACTGGGAAAATAAGCATACACCCGACAGCTCTTTGCTGATAGCGAAACAATGTATTTACCTCATCCACCAGCAATATCCTCCATCACCCAATGGTGACACTGATGTTGAGAAACTAGGAGATGATGGATATGTCACCCACTCCTGCCTGGAAAGTTCTGGATCATAGAAGCTGAATGAAACTTTGACCCGAACAAACACTGGCAGCACCGTCCTTTCCCTCGTGTGAAGCTGCAGGTCGTGTTGAAGGAGGTGACACCACTCTGTGACCATCTCCTTTTTCAATCAGTGTCTCCACACATCCTGAGTTAAATGTAGCTTGTGAAGCTGTTCCTGGAAAACCCAATTTGGAAACAGAAGATCCCTTTCCCCACAAACACTCACTCTGTAGTTTCAGAGCTTCCATTCTCTGAAGGCCCTGCTCCATTTGTTGTTCACACAGATGCTGTAACTATAGTCTCCATGCTCCATCCAGAGTTGGGTCACGAAATCCTCAGGTCTCCCTGAATATCTAAGGCAGCTCACATCACAATCTCTGGCAAAACATCCCCAGCCCATCCACTGAGTTCAATAACAGGAGCCAGTCACAAACCCCTCGGCTAAAAGTGTTGTGGACGATACCAGATCACCGCAAAATTTTTTAAGAAGGCTGCTTAGACCCAAACCTTTCTTTATTTTAAACATAAATATGAAGTGAACGTTCCAGAATTGTTGTGACTGGTCAAACCACTCGACATTAAGCAAAATATAATCTATTCAAAAGTTTTAGTTAAAATAAAATCAAAGAAAATAACATTTAGGGATAGCTTACACAATTACACATGCAATAGATATCGTACCTTCTTGGTATACACTGCTTGGCACAAAGATATAATCAAATACAGATTCTTACATGCAGTGTTCTGATCCAAGATAAATCAACATCAATAGAGATCTCGGAGAGAAAAGCAGCTTGGGAACACTTATTGAAATTTCCAAACCTTCTGGAATCCTTAGCAGCTTCCAAATGCTGCAGCTAAAAACAAAACGAGAAAACCTGGTCTGGAAGTGCTGGCCGCTGCCCTTCCATTGTTACTACCGTTTTAATAAAAGCTAAAGGCTTTCTCAGTTACTTATTCAATCTGTTTTCAGACACCAGTTCTGCACCTCTGTCTTTCAAACCTCTCTTTAATAAAAACGAAGAGAAAGTAACCTTGATATAGTGATAGTATCATCACAACTCCACCTTTAATAAAATGATCCATCAATTCCCGACTCAGGCGACTGACTGTGTGGAGTTTGCACGTTCTCCCCGTGTCTGCGTGGGTTTCCTCCGGGTGCTCCGGTTTCCTGCCACAGTCACAAAGATGTGCGGGTCAGGTGAATTGGCCATGCTAAATTGCCCATAGCCTTAGGTAAGGGGTAAATGTAGGGGTATGGGTGGGTTTCGCTTTGGCGGGTCGGTGTGGACTTGTTGGGCCGAAGGGCCTGTTTCCACACTGTAAATCTAATCTAATCTAGACACTGGGCATGCAAATGTTTCGATTTCAGTCATATTACTCCTGCCACAGAATGCCTTTGCCTTTCTTGATCCAAGACTCAACAACGTGAAAAAACTTTTTCTCGCTCTGTCAACTGTATAAATTCAAATTGAATAGCAACAATAATATGCGCAATCAAAACAGACTGGTAATTTTCTCCCGAAACTTCTCCAAAAACAGTAAGGGGTCAGTGATAAAGATTTGTCTCATGTATGTTAATCACAATTTAAATGCTGAAATATTGTTACGCCAACACCAAGCTCAAGGCCGCCTTCCCCATTGTGAAATAGATCTGTTGATGTTTCCACTGGACAGTACAATCACACGTTACATAATGGAGCACTTCTCATCTCTCCAATAGTCCTTCTGAATGACATAGCTCCTCATGTCTCAGCATAAAGACATTACATGCTTCTGTACCTCTTAATGCTATAACATATTTACTTGCTTCTCCTGGCCTATGCCAGAAAACCTTACTTTCACAGGGATTTGTTTTAACAAGATCTCGCACATTCTTCTCAATCTCTCACAGAAACCAAACTTTGATTTAATCATTTCATCATTTCACCATTTCATCATCATCAGCCATTTGAACTTTTAATCTTGCCATTTTTAACGATCTGCTCTTCCACACGAGTTCTCACGACAGCAGGAAGTGAATTGTTGAAGTTCTCCAAAGTAAAAATCGGTCTAAGAGTGTCATAGGTTTGCTCTGTTTTTAATGCCCCTACTTACCTTTCAAAATTACTTAATTGATTCTTTCAAACTCAATGTGCGTTTAACCAAGGACCTTATTTAGATTCCTGAAACACTGTCTGCAGACATCTGGCGCAAGCTCATATGCAATTCAGCTGGCTTCCTTCACCTCCTCATACTCATCAGATACCTCCTCCGATAGGGATGCAAATACCTAATCAGGTTTGTTTGGATTAACTAAATGCACATGGTCACCTATCCACCCCACCAG
This sequence comes from Hemiscyllium ocellatum, assembly GCF_020745735.1. Taxonomy (NCBI): domain Eukaryota; kingdom Metazoa; phylum Chordata; class Chondrichthyes; order Orectolobiformes; family Hemiscylliidae; genus Hemiscyllium; species Hemiscyllium ocellatum. Next base: position 2,362,971 of record NW_026867603.1, read on the forward strand.
CATGATGCGCTGTGCACATGCTACATATCCATCTCGCATGGGGAGTTGTGCAGAACACAGCAGAGCACTAACATGTGAACCTGAAACAGATATCTATCCAGCATAAGGCGCTGAACTGACCACATCATTGCATTATCTATAAACCTTAGCCAGATAGTCTGACCAGCACAGCAACCTGTGCAGTGATTACCCGTAAATTAATCTGTAACCCAGGAGCAGTTACCCTCCCAGCATGTAGGACTGTGTACACCACCCCAGTGCATTGATCTGTAAACCTGGAGCAGTTATCCTGCCAGCATGTAGGGCTCTGGACACCACCCTTGTGCATTGATCTGTAAACCAGGAGCAGTTACCCTCCCTGCAGAGAGGGCTCTGTCCACCACCCCAGTGTATTAATCTGTAAACTAGGCTCAGTTAACCTCCCAGCATGTAGGGGTCTGTCCAGCAACCCGTGCATTGATCTGTAAACCAGGAATAGTTACTGAAAGACAGTGTCATGGAAGGATGTATTTCCAGGTTGTAGAATGATGAAATGCAGACAATTCGATAGCATCCTGTAACATGAACCAGTCTTCCCAGAAAAGATGGTGAAAGGGATATTGGTGTCAGGTCAGATGGTGCAGAGTTTTGGATGAGCATTTGTTCTCCAGCTTTGTAAAAGGGAGTGGGTTCAACATATTCTATGACTCACTGGGCTGAATCTAACAATAATTTTGGATTAGTATTGCTGGAAGAGCACAGCAGTTCAGGCACCATCCGAGGAGCAGCAAAACCGACGTTTCGGGCAAAAGCACTTCATCAGGAATAAAGGCAAAGACCGTGAAGCTTGGAGCGATAAGCTAGAGGAGGGTGGGGGTGGAGAGAAAGTAGCATGAAGTACAATAGGGGAGTTGGGGAGGGGATGAAGGTGATAGGTCAGGGAGGAGGGTGGAGTGGATAGGTGGAAAAGAAGATAGGCAGGTAGGACAAGTCATGAGGATAGTGCTAAGCTGGAAGTTTGGAACTAGGGTGAAGGGGGAAGGGGAAAGGAGGAAACTGTTGAGGTCCACATTGATGCGCTGGGGTTGAAGTGTTCTGAGGCGGGAGATGAGCCGTTTTTCCTCCAGGCGTCTAGTGGCAAGGGAGCAGCGGTGAAGGAGGCCCAGGACCTCTATGTCCTAGGCAGAGTGGGAGGGGGAGTTGAAATTTTGGGCCACAGGGAAGTATGGTTGATTGGTACGGGTGTCCTGGAGATGTTTCCCAGATTCTGTCTAAACTAATTACCTCTCATGACTTTTGTAAATCTTTTTCCTCGCATCTTAAAATGTCCCTCAGTTTTGACTTCCCAACTCTAGGGAAATTACAACAGCCCTTCAACTTATCTGTACCCCTCATGATTTTATAAACCTCTGTAAAGTTACCCCTCAATCTCATACGCCCCAGTGAAAAAAGTCCCAGCTTATCCAACCTCTCCTTATAGCTCAGTTCCTCCATTCCCAACAACATCCAAGTTAATGCCTGCTCAATCCTCTCCAGCTTAATAATATAAAGTCAGTAATATCAAAGTGAATAGTCAAGGTATATGCTAAGTGTAGGGGAAACCAAAACTAGGCGGTACAGGTTTAAGGTGAGAGGGAAAAAAATTAGAAGCAACCTCAGGGGCAGCTTTTTCACCAAGAGGGTGGTGTGCCTATTGAATGAGCGGGCAGGATGACCAGCCTGGACCCAGTATTCCAGAAGGGGCCTCACCAATGCCCTACACAACCTCAACATGTCATCCCAATTCTGATACTCAAACGTCTGACCAATGAAGACGTGTGCTGAACACCTTTTTGACCACGCTATCTATAATGAGGTGCAAATTTGAAAGAATTATTCCTCACGGCCTAGGTCTCTGTTCTACAACACTGCCAAAGGTCCTGCTTCTAATTGTATAGGTCCTGCTCTTTTTTGATTTACTAAATCCAATACCTCGCATTAATCCAAACTAAACTCCATCTGCCATCCCTCAACCCAGTGTGTGATATTGCCACCTTCTTACTCTCCCCCTTTAAAATTTCGTCCCCTCATCAAAAAGGCCAGAACACTTCAGCCTTGATTTTCACAAAGACCCTGAGCTTGGCTTGCCTTGTGTGGTTAGGGGGACGAGGCACAGATTGCAGACACAGTCGGTGGAGAGGAGAGGCTGTACAGTAATCAGCGGCCTGGTATCATTTCATGGTTTTAGGAAGAGGGCAGTCACACGTGAGAGTTGGGTAATACTGATCGGTGTTTTGGGGCCAGAAATTATGCTTTTTCTTCGTCTGTGGTGTTCAATAGTTCAAATATATTCGAGACCCTTCATTGGGCAGACTGTGACTGCAGGATTTCGTTTCTTAATATTGTAGATTGCTGGTAGTAGCGATTAAAGACGTTCATAGTTAATTTCGATGATACAGCACGTGCACTCAACATCCCACACTTGAGACAAATATCTTGCATTTTGTTAACAAAACAAAATGTTTTATTTAGTTCAGTAATGGTAACCTGATTAAAATAAATCCACATGAGCTGAAAGCTGGCACTTAAAATATGACCCAAAGTCTGGGTTTGGTAGTGTAGTGGATAGTGTCCCTGCCTCTGAACCAGAACTCTGAATTTGATTCCAATTCCTGAACTTGTGAAGTAGTGTTTCTAGCTCTGGACTAGTAGGGCTGGATTCAAGTCCTGCCTGTTACAGAGGTATGCCACAACATGTCAGAACAGGCTGATGAACAAACAGACAGGAGAATACTGTTACACCTTTATGGGTACTGCTGTGTGGTGTTCGTGTTCCAACCTCCGGGCACAAAGGTCAAGGTGTTAAGCCCGCAGAATTATCTCATGATATATCTGAACACACTGATTAAAATGGATGTAGAATTGTGATTTGATAGATAAGGAAAAGGTGTCAGTATTGAATTTAAGAACTTAGGCCCAGGATGACTGACTTTACAGCTATTCGTATTGATTGAAGTCACATTTTGCAGCAGTAGAGTTTTATAAAATCCGAACGGTCATGGATAGGGTGAGTAGTCAGGGATTTTCCCCAGGTTACGGGCGTCCAAAACCAGAGGGCCATTGGTTGAACGTGAGAGGTTAAAGGTTTTCAAGAGGCCTAAAGGGCACCTTTTCATACAGAGGGTGGAGTGTGTATGGAATGAGCTGCCAGAAGATGTGTTGGAGGCTGGTACAACTACAGCATGTAAAAGGCATGCTGGATACCGACAGGCCTGCCAAGCTTTTCCAGAATTTTTTTGTATGTATTTAACAAATGCAATCAGTTTTACACAGGTATTCTAAATAAAGTAAAAGATTTATTTTTTAATGACGCAGGGACATGTAAACATATTTCAAATCGACCGAGACCATTTTCTGCTAAGGGTATGGCTCTGTGCATGACAACAGCAATGATGCACCTACATGGAACAGGGAATGTGATGGAGACATAGTTTGGACAATGTACAAGGAGACCTCACATGGTTCAGTTTCGGAGAGGATTACTGTACGATTCAGCTCAGAGGGGAAGAAAATGTAATCTGTCCGAGAAGGAATGGCCTATTTCACTCTCTCTCCTTCATTGTTCCTCATCACAGCAATGTGTGCAAGCTAAAAAACACTCTACAGTCATCATTACCATTCTTATTTTTATATATTCCCTGCAGCGTTGAAACAGGCCCTTCAGCCCAGCAAGTCCATATCAACCTTCCCAACCATTTCCCCATATTTACCCCTGACTAATACACCTAACCTAGAAATCCCTAAACACTACAAACAATTTAGCATGACCAATCCACCGAAACTACACAATTCGATTTCGGGTAGGAAGCTGGATCACCCATTTAGTCGCTCACACAGGAACGTGGAGAATGTTCAAATGCCACACAGGCAGTCACCCAAGGCTGGAATCGAACTCAAGCCCTTGGTGCTGTGAGGCAGCACTGCTAACCATCGTGTTACCCTTTAGGTGACCCCTAACCAGAATTCATTGGAATCTACTCACTGACTAAAACAAAGGGAATTCAGCCAAATCCAACTCTCCCAGGATGAAATCCTATTGCTAGCAGCTGTGTGAATACAATATCGTCAGAAGCAGAATGACGTTTTGGACAATCTCGCAATTTTTCCTTTTGTCATGAGTCACAATAATACCTGTAAAAAGTTATTTCAAGTTGAAATTGCAGAAATTTCGTGTGTGTGTGTGTGTGTGTGTGTGTGTATTTTAAGAAAGGGAAATATTGATTATATATTTGCAATACCCAAACAATTTGCCATGCATCTTCCCGCCACAGTTTGAACAACATTGCTCTAAATCATAAACGTGTTGTTTTAACTTACTAAAGAAACTAGCCTGACTTGTTCCTAAAACTGACCCTGACCCAGTCTGAGACCGATATCATCGGCCATAACAAAAACCTGGTTACATTTAAAATTTGTTGTGAACAGTGGGGGAGTGGGACTAGAAAGGAAACACTGGCCCCAAAAAACCGGGGAACTATAGACCAGTGAGCCTAATGTCAGTCGTGGGTAAGTTGTGGGAGGGGGTTCTGAGCGTCAGGATTTACATACATTTGGGAAGGCAAGGGCTGATCAGGGTAGACAACGTGGCTTTCTACATGGGAAATCACCTCTCATTAATTTGGTTGAGTTTTATGAAGTGCTGACAAAGAACATTGATGGCAGTTTGGTAGACATTGTCTATGTGGACTTCAGCAAGATGTTCATTTAAAGAACCAAGAACAAAGAATATTTACAGCTCATAAACAGGTACTTCGCCCTCCAAGCCTGAGCTGATCATAATGTACTGTCTAAAGCTGTCGATCAATTCCTAAGCATCTGTATCCCTCTGCTCCCCACCTACTCATGCATCTTTTAGATTAGATTACATTACAGTGTGGAAACAGGCCCTTCGGCCCAACAAGTCCACACCGACCCGCCAAAGCGCCACCCACCCATACCCCTACACTTACCCCTTACTTAACACTACGGGCAATTTAGCAAGGCCAACTCACCTGACCCGCACATCTTTGTGACTGTGGGAGGAAACCGGAGCACCCGGAGGAAACCCACGCAGACACGGGGAGAACGTGCAAACTCCACACAGTCAGTCGCCTGAGGCGGGAATTGAACCCAGGTCCCTGGCGCTGTGAGGCAGCAGTGCTAACCACTGTGCCACCGTGCCGCCCACATGTGCCGCCCACGTGCCGTCCAGACGCATCTTAAATGAATCTACTGTGCTACCACCTCTGCTAGGAACGCGTTCCAAACGCCCACCACTCTCTGTGTGAAGTTCTCACTGCGTGTAACCCCCTTAAAATTTCCACAACTCACCTTGAACTCACAACCTCTCGTTACTGAATCCTTCACCCTGGAATAAATCTCGTCTCTATCTACGCTGTCTATACACTTCATGATTTTGAAAACCTCAATCAGGTCCCCCTCAATCTCTTTTTTCCCTAGTAAAAATAAACCTAACCAACGCAGCCTCTCTTCATAGCTAGTATTTCATTCTGATTGGTAGACAGATTAGTAAGTTTCAGACACATGGGATACGGAAGAAGCTAGTCACAATCAACTTGAAGGAAGAGGGATATTTTTCAGAGTGGAGGCTTATGAGCAGCAGTGTGCTGCAAGAATCAGTACTGAGTTCCCTGCATTTCATCATTTATGTAAAGGATTTAAATGTGACTATTAGGGTCATAGTTAGCAAGTTTACAGATGACATCGGAAAGGTGGTGGAGTAGATTATCCCAGAGTACAACGAGACCACAATTAGGTGGGACAAAGGGGCAAGGAGTGACAGATGAAGTTTAATTTAGATTAATACGAGGTTTTGCATTTTGGGAAGGCAAATCAGGGTAGAAATTATACACTTAATGATAAAGTCGTGGGGAATGTTGTGGAACAAAGGGACATAGGGCTGCAGGTACATTGTTCCTTGAAAGTGGAGTCGCAGGTAGGCAGTGTAGTGCTGAACACATTTGGCACATTTTCGTTAAGCAGTAAGAGCAGTGAATATAGGGGTTGTGCTGGCATGTTGCACATGTGCAGGGTATTCGTGAGGTTACTTTAAGAATACTGTGTACAATTCGATTGTCTGCAGAGAAGATTTACACAGATGTCCCAGGACTGGAGGTTGAGCTTTTGGGTTAGGTTGATTAGGTTGAGGTGTTTCACCCTGGAGTGTCAGACGTTGAGGGGTGACATTATAGAGGTTTATAAAACCATCAGGGACATGGATATTCTGAACAACCACGCCCTGCTCCCAAGTATAGGGGGGTCCAGAACAAGAGGGCATAGGCTGAAGGCGAGATTTAGAAGGGACCTGAAGATAAATGTCTCACACAGAGTGTGGTGTCTGTACAGAAGTGCTGTCAGAGGAAGTGCTGAAAGCGGTTATAATCGCACATTTAAAAAGTATCTGAAAGAGGAGGGATATTGGCGAAATGTTGGCACATGGGACGAGATCAGGTTTGATATCTGATAGGAGTGAACAGATTGGACTAACGGGTCTGTTTCCATTTTGCATGACTGTCTAATTATACAAAAGGGATGATAAAAAATTCTGAAAGGACCGTTCAAAACGGCATTCTCTTCACTGGAAGTTTTTCGTGCCTCTATGTTCACATTTGTTGAAAGCTGTGTTAGTTAAATATTTGACAGAGAAGTGAGTCATGGATAATGGGACGCAGACAGGAAAGTGGGGCTGAGTCCACAACCTGATCAGCCACAATCTTACTGCCTGGTGGAGAAGGCTCAAAGTATCTAATGACCCATTCCTGCTCCTCAGTCCCATGTTTCTGTGTTCCATTCAGCCCCTCAAACCTGCTAGACAGGAACATTTGGAGGAAACTTAATCCTATAACCTGGTGCACAGAAACAGAAGAGACCATTCAGCCTCTCATGACTGTCACACACGCTTTGAAGTGATTTGGGAAATGTAATTAGAAAACCCAGGCTGGATATTAAAAAGGCCCCTCATCTCTCTTCAGAGAGGATCCCCACTCTGCAACTTGTGCGTTATTTGTTGATCATGTTGTAGACCCAGATTCATTGTGAATACAGACCGCATACGTCACCAAGCAATGTCTCACAAAATTGTCTGGTGTCCCTGACTGCAATATACAATTACAGTATTTCCATGAAAATAACACCCACTACTTTTTCAAAAAAACAAAATTGGAGAACATTAGAAACAGGAGCAGGTCGTACTCTCCACAAACCTGTCTTGCCCTTCACTAAGATCGTCGCTGATCTGGTCTTGGTCTCAAATCTTCTTTCATAACCAATTCCTTATTGTGCTCAACTTTTTGACATATCAATATCCATCTACTTCCTCTTCAAATACTTTCAGTCATCTAGCACCCTGAACACTCTTAAGAAGAGATATCCTGACATTCAATACCACCCGTTTGAAGAAAACACTTGTTGCTCCTATTCCATGGCCTATTGATGTGAACAAAAGAGGTTCAGGTAAAAATCACTGGCCCTGATATCAAGGCAGTGGTTACCTTTTGTTGACATCAAGGAGCTTGACAAAATTGGACTTAATGGGAAGCAGAGTAACTCTCTATTGCTTGGAGCAAAACGTGGCACAAAGGAAGATATTCATCATCTCAGTTCTGGGTTACTTCTGTGGGATATCCTCAGGGTAGCTTCCTCTTCAGAAACATCTTTAGCTGCTTCATCAATGTCTCCTCGCCCCCACCCACTCCACCATAAGATCAGAAGTGGGGAATGGTCACGGAAGATTCCACAATGTTTAGAGTGTTTTGTCCCCCATCAGCTCCTGAACTGGTCTGTGTCCTTGTGCAGCAAGACCCGGACACCATTCAGGCTTGTGCTGTAAAAGTGTCGGTAACATTCATGTAACAGCACTGCCTGACACTGCACATTGCCACAGTAAAACAAGAATTCATTAATTACCTCACGCCGGTTTCACAGGAATATGAGGAAGACATTCAGTCATTGACATTATTGGAAAAGAACAGGGGCATCCAATTTAGTGGCTCCAGCCTCTTGCTCAGGAAGAGAAGGAGTGTCGTGTGATGGGCCGCACCAAAGCCCCTCGAAAATATTTGAAGGCAGTAGCCTAGACACTAATGTTTTGTTATTTTAAAGGAAATGTAAAGTGAGTGTTCCAGATACAATGTGACTGGCCAAACCACTCGGTGTGAAGCAAAACACCATCTCCTTAAACACGAAAGTTAAAATGAAACCAAAGAAAGAGGAATTTAGAATAACGTAATTCCATTGGACAAGTTAACAGAATAATACATCCAGGAACTATTACTAATGAATTGTTCCAATATAGGAAAGTCACATAAACACAACACCTGGTAAAAAGAAATATTCAGACACAGATTGTCACAAAAATCTCTCCAATCCAGGAATCAAAAACAGCATCGAGAGACATTTCAGCGAGCGTGGCAGCCTGGAGACATTCACTGAAGCTTCCAACTCTGTGGAGGCCCCAATAGTTTCTGATGTTGTTGAGAAAACAAAGCCCAGAGATTTTAATCTGTGAGAGCTGGTCACACCCATTCAGTCTACATTAAAGTAAACCCAAGGCCTCCCTAGTTTTTAGTCAAGTGTTCTTAACTAGCCAGCTTGGTGACAATCGTTCAGTCACTCTCTTAAAATAAACCAGAACCAAACAACCTCTTAAAAATGCGGCATTGTCACACTTGTCAGCACATCGAGCTGTCAAACAGGAACCGGGGTAACCAGTCAGGCCCTTGGCCCTGTCTGATCAGACAAGGAAGAAGCTATTCAGTCCATTGAGTCACTTATACAGGAACAGTAGGAGACCATTTCCACCTCAATGCACTTAACCGGGTGCAGAATGAGGTAATTTATATTGATTCCTGATGATGTCTTCTGTCCAAAACGTCGATTCTCCTTCTCCTCGGATGCTGCCTGACCTGCTGTGCTTTTCCAGCAATCGACGCTCTACTCTGATGTCCAGCATCGGCAGTCTTAAGTGTCTCCTAATTAATGCTCCAACATGATGAACAAGTGGAGCAGAGGCTGCAGAGACAGACTGCTCCACGTTGTTCCTCTTGGCTCCATTGCTTATGATACACACGTGAGACTTTAACGTAGTTTTCTCGCGGTGAGCATGAAAGCCATATGTCTTGTGTGAAGTCTCAAGAAGGCACCTTCCATCTCCGAGAAGAGAGCATAGTGTTCTCTATGCAGGGCGGACGTTGGTGGGAATGGCTACCTGTTTCAGATGGAAGGTATTGTGGCTGCTGTTGGGGATTGTGAGCAACATGACATTGATTACAGGTTCACATGCCAACTGCCCAATAGCGTGTGGAGAGATAATCTAGGCAAATAAACTATAAGGAAAGCCACGTTAGACTGATGAATGGACTCTCTACGTTCAAATAATGCTGATCTTGGTCATGTTGATCTTGTCTAGTGCACGTCCTGTTCAGTCTAACCAGTATGCCTTACTCTGTCCAAATCTATTTTCACCCTATGAACTGCCTGGTCATGCTTACTATGATCTGCCTCCACTGCTCATAAATAAAGTGTGTCCCTGTACTGAGGTAAACGTGACAATAAATCAAACCAATCAATCTTGGGTAAAGTATGAAATTTCTCTCCCTGTCAATGTCTGTTTTGGAAATAAGTGATCGCTGCCACTCCTCGTGTTTCAGCATCACCATTTCTTTGTCGCTCACAGCTCTACATATTAAACACTCAGCTTATTCACTCAATATTCACGTTACCATCACCCTTGTCTGCGGTAATGAGATCATTCCTTACAAAGGAGATCAAATCCGTACAGAGTGCCCCAAATGCTCTCTCAGCAAGGCTCTTCCACAGCCAGAAGATGGCTTTACTTATGTACTCGAATCATCTTACAACGAAGGACAGCACACCATTGACTGCACCCATTCCTTACACAGGGTTTGATTCGGAGCAGTCCGCATAGTCTTGTGAGTGGGAGATCATGCTTCCCAAATTTCTTAGAGTCCTTTGATGAAGTGACCAGAAAATTTGATGAGGGCAAAATGATAGACATAGTCTCTATGGATTTCAGTAAGGCCTTTGATAAGGTTCCGCACGGCAGGCTGCTCTGGAAGGTTACGTCACGTAGAATGCTGACGGAACTGGCCAATTGGATACACAGTTGGCTTGCTAGTAGGAAGCAGAGTGTTTAATGGAAGGATGCTTGTCAGACTGGAGGGTGGGTCCATCGCTGTTTGTTATCTATGATTTGATCGAGAATGTACAAGGTATGATAACTAATCTTACGGATGACACTAAAATAATTGGGAGCATGAATAGTGAGGAAGATTATCAGAAACTGCAGCAGTACCTTAATCAGGTGGGAAAGTGGGCCGAGAAATGGCAAATCGAATTTAATATAGAAGCGTGAGTTCATGCATTTTGGAAACTCAAATCAAGTAGGAGTTTCATGGTTGGCTCTTAAGGGGAGCAGTGGACAGAGAGACCTTGGTGTTCAGGTGCAAGGTTCTCTAAGAGTGGAGTCACAGGTAGACAGGGTAGTGAAGAAGGCTTTTGGCACATTGGCCTTCATCAGGCAGGATATTGAGTATACAAGTTGGGAACTTGTGTTGCAGTTACACAGGACTTTGGTAAGGCCGCACTTGGAGTATTGTGTTCAGTTTTGTGACCTTGTTATAGGGAGGATGTTATTAAATTAGAAAGAGTGCAGAAGAATTTACAAAGATGTTGCCAGGACCCAATGGTCTGAGTTATAGGGAGAGGTTGGACAAGCTAGGACATTTTCTTTAGCGTGTAGGAGACAGATGGAGTACTTAGAGAGCTGTATAAAATCATGAGGGGTATGGATAGAGTTAATGCTCTCAGTCTTTTTCCAATGTGTAGGGTATCGAGGATTAGATGGGATCAGTTTAAGGTTAAAGTGGAAGGAATCAAAGGGAACCTGAAGGGTCACTTCTTTTCACAGAGGGTTGGTACATGGATGAGCTGTCAGCAGATGTGGTTGAGGGGGGTACTTTAACAACATTTCAAAATCATTTTGATAAATATGTGAATAGCAAGGACTAGAAGGATTTGGGCCAACTGCAGGGAAATGGGGTTAGCGTGGATTGACATTTACAAGGTGGAGTTGAACCCCTCTGTTAATTAAAACCTAACACCCAGAAAAGCTCGCCTCGCCTCCTCGTCACTTATTAAAATATGAGTGACACAGATCTCCTGCATTCCACTATTTAAACAAAAATTAACAAGTTAGTTTCTTAACTTTAATAGTGAACACTAAACAATAACTTTTCAAAAATATAAGCACCTCTTTCCTTAGCTTCTTACTATCTGACTCCAACTCTGTAAAAATATGCTGTTCCAACAACCCACACATTAAACATTACACTCTCAAAGCCATACAGTCTCTATCTTCCCCGCTGTATTCGCTGTTTCAGCTGCTGATCTCCCTGGGTCGTTTTTTTTAAAATTGCACTTAGGTTTGCATGAACACGTGTCTTTAACAGAGAGCGTTGCTCTGTTGTTGGATGGCAGTAGTTCTCCCTCCAGTGTTCAAAATGCTGGGTTTATATACTCCCCATGATATAATAATTCTCGTAATTTGATTGCTCTTCAGGTGTCCAAGTAATAATATTCAAATTTTGTTGGCTTCTGGTATCCTGAGCGTTATTTAAACTCTTTGGTTTCATTTGAATGGCTGTGAAAACAGCAACCAAAACTCAGGTATCAATATCTCAGCTAATGGTAACATATGAAACAGAGTGACCTTTAGCTGGCATTTGTGGCTTTAATTTGTATTCAGCAAAACCAGTTCTGTCTTAAAATGCCTATGTATGTTTTTGGCTCCATGACATCTCCCGCTTCAGAAAATAAAATGAACCAGCAGAATGAAAGAATGGCTACATTTCTTCCCCTCTTATCCTTAATCCCAATTTTATGAAATAAAAAAAAGTATTAATCTCAGTTAGATCATTCATATTAATTCTGCACATCAATATAATACTTGAATATGTCAAATCTTACCTACACGTTTTCATTTAAATCCGCGAAAACACATCTGCTATCACATTGTAGGAGTCACAGCATGTATATTTTGCTAGTTTAAAGTCGGTAAGGTAAGACTCCAATGAAATAGTCTCATATTCTGGTCTTTAAATATTCCAAAAAATGCGAGAGATTGGTTGTTTTCCACAACCATTTCCGACAATTTGTTTGTCATCTACACATTAAAATATTGTCAGGATACTGCGAAACTTAGTCATTCCTGTTCAATAATGCATATTTTGTATTTTTTTGTTTTGGTGGATATTGAGTTTTTTCGACAAGTAGCCAATTAGCCATTCAATTCCATCATCTCTCTTTCTGTATCAATACATCTCCGATCCCTATATCCCGAGCATCAAATACAATTTTCAAAGGGTTTCAAAATATTTGATGCAGCTAAAACTGGTGCGGTGATTAATCCTGCTTTAACATTCTCAAATGCCTCCAGGCATTGTTCTGTCCACCACAATTCTGTTTCCTTTTTTAATATATCCAACAGCAGTGCCAATACGCTGCTGAAGTTTGGAACAAACTTCTGATAGAATCCACTCAGTTCCAAAAAATCGAAGCACCTCTTTCTTCGAGGATCGTCGTGGAAATTCCTCAAAGCGTTTTTGTGTTCCATGGGGTCAATCTTCCATGTCCAATATAATGTCCAAACATCGGCCTTCGTGAATTCTGTTTTCTTTAAGTTTATTACCAAGTTTGCTTTTTGTAATCGTTCATCATGCTCTGCCAACATGTGAGCTTTCAATCACTTGCTAAAGTTCACTACATCATACAGATAAACTGCACAATTTGTTCATCTGACCATAACTCTGCTCCTGAGTCTTAAATATGGATGGAGCGTTATTCATTCACACGACATGCACGATAATGATTTTTGTCATCTCCGATATCTTTACTAGATAGTTTAACTGACTCCACGTTTTTTTTATTTGAAAGGTGCAACTGAACCTAGCTTTGAAGGCATATGTTACCACTGGTGGTAATACTAATACGTCATCCACACAGGAAATCTTCAAAGTTTCAGAGTTTTTGTCTGCCACCTGCTTCACTCAATGTTGTGCTCTTCAGATACTGGGTAGCAACCTCCTCTACTCCATCTAATCTCTCCTTCGCCTCACACACATTATCCAAGTGTGAGATCTCCAACTTCGGTCCTGTCAATTTATACTTAATTAATTTCAAAGGACCTCTCACTCAAAGGAAGTTAAGTGAGTATATTTATTTGGGGCATCTCTAATGGCAAACAATTTAATGGGGCACCTTTATCCCAATCATTCGTGTAATCGTAACAGTACGCTTTTAACATGGTCTTCATCGTCTGCTGCTAACTTTCCAAGGCTCCCTGAGATTCAGGATAGGACGCACTTGATTTGAAGTGCTCTATATCTCAGCTATCCATGACTTCCTTAAACAGCTGAGCAGTAAAATGAGACCCTTGGTCTGAATGAATCACTCTGGGCAGTCCACAACGACTAAAGAAAGCTACCAACATCTCCACATCCCTTTTTTCCTTAACATTCTGTAATGAAATTGCCTGCAGAAATCTGGTAGACACATCCATTATGGTCATCAAATGTTGGTTTCCACTTTTATTTTTGAAAGGGGAGCCTCACAATTAATCATAACCCACGTGAAATGTTCTTCGAATGCAGGAATTGACAACAAAGGTGCTGGTTTTATTACTGCATGTGACGTACCTACCATTTGCTATGTATGTCAAGTACATCAAAAAATAACGGCATCCTTGGGCATTCCAGGCCACTAGAAATGTTTCTGCGCCTTAGCCTGAGTGTTCGGCACACCTAGCTGACCGCCTGCAGTTAGTTTATGCTACCTGTAAAAGTGTATGCTGCTGGGAACACAATCTGGTGCACTTTGGCCCATTTCGCTTCTGCATTAACCTGTCGAGTTCTCCATTTTAATTTTATGATTCTATCTTTAAGTTATTAACGTTCGACAATATTGTCTGATTCATTTTCTGTGTGTGTTCGTGTGTATGTGTGTGTGTATGTGTGTGTATATATCTGCTCAAGTGCATTAGCCTTTCTGGACTAAACACCTCTGCCTGATCTTCTGCTTGTTCAGGTATTTTTTTTCTGCACCATTACATCAAAAAGGGTGTCAGTTCCCTGAACATCAACTCATTTGTCTTTTTCTTTCGTTTTTCCTTCCTGCTGTAACATTTGACAGTGGGACCTTGTTACTATTCAGTCTGTGAAAGTTCCTGGGTATTTTTTTTTCAAATCACTAATTCCCTAGTCTTCCTTTGGCTTCTCCACAACAAAGGGTGCCTCTCCCGCCTCGCCTCCTGCTAAATCGTTCCCAAGAACAAACTGTATTCCTGGCACTCTTTTACTCAATGTCACTGTTACTTCCCTAATCATGATTTGGCATTCCATCCTGATGTTACACAAGGGAATGCTTAATTTCTGTACTCAATCCACAAGTTATCATGGTCTTGATTAACATGCCACAAAGAATGAAAATACTTTCATCTCTTACTATTAGAGGGCGAGAGAAGGTGATGGCTGCAGCTGCTGGAGATGAGAGTTGAAAAGGGTGGGGCTGGAAAAGCACAGCGCGTCTGCAGCATCCGAGGGGCAAGATCGTTGACGTTTCAGGCATAAATTCTTCAGCAGGAAAATGGGGGGATGGAGGCTGAGAATTAAATGGGGGGTGGTGGAGCTGGGTGGAAGGGAGCATGGAAAGCGATAGGTTAATGCAGGTCATGTGTGATGGTAATAGTTCAGACAGGAGGGTGATAGGACACCTATCAGTGGTAGGACATCTGGAACCCTCAGACTGTACAGCATCAAAGTTGACTTCACCAAATTCCAAATCTCCCCTCCACCAACCTCTCCCAGATCCAACCGTTCAACCTGGCACTGCCCTCTTGAACTGACCTAACTGGCCATCTTTCTTCCCAACTATCGACTCCACCCTCGCCACTGACATATCACTCCCAGCTCCATCTTCTTATTGCCTTCCCAGTGACCGTCCCACCAGCCCAGCTACTACCCTCGTATTTATCTTTCAGTCCCCTTATTCTCCCACCTCATTCCTGACGATGGGTTTATGCCTGATATTCGATTGTCCTGCTGTTCGGATGTTGCCTGATCTGTTGTGCTTTTCCAGCACCTCATTTCTCAACTATTAGAGACTGAGAAGATCCCGCATCTCACAAAATTATAACTTCTTGTCCTCTCCCCCTGTTCTTTCTGTTTAAACTTTATCTACAGAGGTGAATTTTATGAGAGATCAGGCAGTGCCTCCATATCTAGCCCTTGCTGAGGCTGTGCAATCTCCTGCAGCTCCTCAGCTTCACTTGGAGTCTCCTTTACCAGTTTCACTAAAGCCACTGGTTTAGCCTCTTTTACCACATCTTTCCCCAAAGTGCCTCCATTCAACGCCCAGCACTGTGCGTCCCCGCTTACTGCAGTGAAACCAGCTTTTCCCAGTGCCCTTCTTAAACCATCGGCACTGTAATTTTATGTGTTCCACTCCCTTACAGTGAGAATATCTGAGGCCCTACACCAACTCTCAACTCCATGGGCTTCTTTTTTCGCCTGTGGTAAACAATTATGCGCTACTGTTCGCTTTGTAATGTGTGATCTTCCCTTCTCCCAATTTCTTTCCCTCACAGGATGCAAATCTTGACAGAAACTAAATATCATCTCATGCCCCAATGCATATTTACTTGCCATTTCTGCCACGATTCTCACTTCTTGACCTATTGTACACTCACATGAATTCTTTATGTCTCTAGAAGTGATTTTTTTAACTTCTCCAGCAGGTGAATCTCCCTTCAAGCCTCACAGGTCTTATCCATTTTTAATGCCAACACCCACCCATCAAAATGACTGTGGTTAATTCTTTCAAACTCAATATAAGTCTGATCTGGTTCCGTCTCTATTTTTATGAACTTCTGTCTATATGCTTCTAAAACCAATTCATAGCCAATCAAAATAGCTAATTTGACATCTTGATAATCTACTGACCCCTCACCTGATAGCGCTGCACATACCTCACCAGCTGTGCCCACCAGCCTAGTCTGAACTAGCATTACCCACAAGTTCACTGGACGCGTTATCTGCCTGGCCATTATTTTCAAATGAAATAAAAAAAGGTTTTGACATTTTTCTCACTGAAATATGCTAAGTTATTAACACAGTAACGTTTTTCACATTTTGCACAACACATTGTAAATGAACAACAGAGACACATTTAACGAAAAATTATGCATATGGTGCATAAAATTGATAAAACATTGAAATATGATTTGATCCTCTCAATGTTCCTTCTTTTTCTGGAATTCTCTACTCTTATCTCTCATTCTTACCAGCATGTGTGCTCCAAATTTTTGATTATAGTGTCCCAACTTATTTCAGTTAATCCCCTTTTTACCAGGACTTCAATATGTTGGCTTGCTTTGTTCTTTCTGAAGATAGTGTATGTCATATCATTGGAGAGAAAAATTCTGGCATTAGACCCAGCAGTTGAAGGTATTACTCTGTTGCACATGCACTGTACAAAGAACAGCAGCACACAGGAATTGCCAAAACATTGGGGGATGTTCATCCACTTCTTCCGGTGATCTGGTTTTCTCACTTTGCACATTTCCTCATCTATATCCTCTCTCTTTCTCTCATTGGTGCTAGTTAAGAAATCTATGCATTATTATTCGCGTCCCTTCTCTCAAAACACCTTCTTTCAGTTTATATCTATTGCTCTCTTCTCGATGTAATGCGATTATAATTGAGCAATGTAACTGCAAATACATGCGGGAGGATCTGGCCAGAGTTAATTGGAGGGGAAGCCGTGCAGGAAAGACCATGGAGCAGCAAAGACAGGAATTTCTGTGGATAATTCGGAGGATATCAGAAATTCATCCCAAAGGATATAAAACATACTCATTGGAGGGCAAGGCAGCCATGAGTGATGAGACATCAAACCAAAGAGGACAAATACAATGTGGTGAAGATGAATGGCTCTGAAACTACATAAGGCTTGCATCACTCTCACTGCAGAGCTCTAAATCATGGTCAGGGAGAGAAACAGAGGGAAACACATTCACTTTAAACACAGAAGATGGCATTATTCAAGGAAGAAAAAAAGATTCAGGTTAATTAAACAATTGAATTAAAATCGATTAATTGGTATTGCAGAATGTGTCAGATTGGAAGCATGACCCAGGGAGCGACCCTTAGAAGAATGAGAGTATGAAATGAAAGGGTTACCACATCAGAAACCAAAGTAGGTCACTGAGTACAGTGCTGATGGGTGAATGGGTCTCGATGTGAACTAAGAGACAGACAACAGAATTGCATTGCAGATATTGCAGCTCAAATCTGCGTATTCATTAAGTGCTGCAAACCACAGCAGCAGGAGGAGCAGAACACCATTCAACCGCAACCTGTAACTTTTTGCCCGGGATAATCTCCTCAGTGTGCCATTACCATCAACACAATCTATGCCTCAGTGACGACTGTGGGTGAACATGTCAGGGTCAGAACCACGTGAACCTAAACCTGATACTAACACATTAAAGCTACCACACTTGACCAACAGATGTGATTGAAGTTCCGTACTCCTGCCACCTTCAGTTATAAATGGCGATGGACGATTAAACAAATGACTGGAGGAGTGGCCCCCTTAAATATCCCCATCCTATATAATCGAACATCCCTTTCCATCAGTATAAAAACCCAGGATGAGGCATCTGCGCAACCCTCAGCCAGAAGTATGGAGTTGATGATCCACCTCACCCTCGACGTGATGCCCATAGAATCACAGATGCCAGGATTCAAGCAATTTGATTTACTGCTGGTGACACGAAGAAACAGCTGAACACAGTAGATACGAAAACGTCAATGGGCCCTGATACCATTCCTGCAATAGAACTGAAGACTTGTGCTGCACAACAAGCCGTGTCCCTGGGAAAACTGTTTCATTCCAGTTCCAACTCTGATCTCTCCCTGGTATTGTGAATAATTACTCAACTATATCCAATCTCCTAAGGGAAGAGTACCTACAATTTGACCATATACCACCCGTTAAGTCCCATCACGACAGTCAAATTGGTGGGAGTTATGTTTTGACGGAGCTGTCAAGCAGCACAGAATTAAACTGCTCAGTTTGGTTTCCTTTTGGTCCTCATGTGGAGATGGTGCTTTTGTCACTGGAGTATTAATCCAGACCAGGCTGATACTCTGGAAATTAAAAACAATTGACAAAATATTAAGATGCAAAATCTGGTGTCAGTCATAGTCCGCTTGAAATCAATGTCGATTGTACACACCAATTCCTTTCCTCAAAGTACTTTCAGGAAGTGAATCTCCCGTACTTTCCTTGTCTGGCCTAAACGTGACTGCAGACACACAGACAGGTGATAAACTTTTCAATGGTCTCTGAATCTGCCCAGCAAGACACTATTGTATCAAACTGCTCTGAAGTCTTAAAGGATAAAGCCGGAAAAAACGCCCGGCCCCAGTGTCAGTAATGGAAAAGGAATGGAAAACGCAGTCCTGTCGACACTGCAGAGACCTTCTTCCTAACATCTGAGAACTTGTGACAGAATTTACGGAGCTTCCCCACAGGCTGCACAGAAACATCAGGAATGGAGTAGGCCATACAACACATCAAGCCTTCCTCATTGTCGGTCATGTTCAACATCTCCGCAATGCACTTATTCCATACAATGAATATATCCGTTAATGTGATTAAGCTTGGGAAGCTATAAATTAAGAAGTGCAGTAGTCCCTTTGTTCCATCGAGTTTTCTACCCAATTCAATATAATATTGGTTTACCCTTTATTTCCACACCGTTCTCCTTCTTTCTCACCATCGCTTCACTGTCTCTAAATCCGTATTTATATTCGATGTATTGGCTTCCAGGTTCCAGCGTATTCCCCAGCTTCACCAGCCTGAGTGCAGACATTTTTTTGCCATCTCAATGCAGAATGGCCTGTCTGTATCTAATACTACGGCCCCTTGTTTTAAACACCATTGCCTGGGGAATTTTCATCCCTGCTTACAAACTGTCTCACCCTGTAAGTTTTTTATATATCTCACTGAAATCTCCATTCATTTTCCTAAAGACCATGGAAAACAGGCCCAGTCGCCCCAAACACTGCTCCCACTACAAGCCTAACATCGTACAGATCAGTGTGGTCATCTTTCGCTGCACTCCCTCAATGTCACGTTTGTCCTTTGTTAGGTACAGAGACCAAATTGCACACAATACTGCACAATTTTCGAGATGGGGTCTCACTCAGGCCCTGTACAGCTGCAGTAAGACACCCTACTCCTGGACTCAAATCCCCCTGAAATGCAGGTCAGCACACCATTGATCTTCCGAACTGTATTATTTCCTTCAATATTGCTTTCAGTGTCTGGTGTACAGGGAGACCCAGATCCTTTTCAATGTTACAGCTCCACACTTGGTGGGTCTATGTACACTGGTCAGCGTGCCAATGCCATTCCCAGTGCTGACTTCTGGGTTCAGAACTCATTGCCCTGCAGGGACCTCGGAGGGCTGCGCAGAAGGAAGCAACAAAAAGGAGATGCATCCTTTGTAGATCAACATATTTCAAACCATCCCTTTTCAAACGATAGGCTTCCAGTCAGTTGTTCTTGCCAAAGGGCACACCGTCACCTCTACCCAGTTTGCTCTCCATCTGCCACGTATTTGCCCATTCACAACACTTGGCTTAGTCATATTGAAGCTTTTTTGCAACTCCCTCACCCACTCACAAACCAACATCCTTTCGCTCTGTCGCAGGTTGGGATAGATTGGATTTGATTCACGCAACCAAATGTTTAATGGGTATTGTGAACAGCTGGGGCCTGAGCACCGATGCCTACGATATCTAAGCAACCTTCCAATGTTAATTTTTTAAAAAATTTCCTGAATCTGGGTGTGACTGGCTGGGCCAGCATTTGTTGCCTCTCCCTAGTTGCCCCTTGAGAAGATGGTGCAGAGCTGCCTTGTTGATCAGTAGCAGTCTACTGAGGATTCAGTGATGGTAGTACCATTGAATACCAAGGGGCTGTGTTTAGATTGTATTTTCGTGATGATGGTCAGCGTCTGGTATTGGTGTAGCCTGACTATTACTTATCACTTGTCAGTCTGAATACTGTCCAAATCTTGTCGTATTTGGACATGGACTGCCTCAGTATCTGAGGAGCCACGAATGTTGCTGAATATTGCACAATCATTGGCGAACATTCCCACTTCTGACCTTAAAATGGAGGGAAGGTCACGGATGAAGAAGCCCTGAAGATTTTTGGGCTTAGGCCACTGCCAGAGGGACTCCTACAGTCTTGTCCTGGAGCTGGGTTGACAGAACTTTATCAACCATGACCATTTTTCCACGTGTCAGGAATGATTCTAACCAGCGGGGAACTTGCCACTGATATCCATTGAATCCAGTTTTGCTAAGGCCCCTGGATTCCACACTTGGTCAAAGGCAGCCTTGTTTTAAAGAGCTGTTGCTCTCATCCCACCTCTGGAATTCAGCTCTTTTGTACATGTTTGAACCAAGGTAATGGGATCAGGAGCTGTGTGGGCCTGGTAGAGCCCAAACTGGCGTCATTGACCAGGTTATTGCTGAGCAGGTGCTGCTTGAAAGCACTGACACCTCTCATCACTTTACTGATGGGTTCGTAATTGGCCGGATTGGATTTGTTCAGCTTTTTTATGTTTAGGAGATGCTTGGGTAATTTTCCACGTAATCGGGGAAATATCGCTGTTGTAACGGTATTGCAACAGCTTGGCGAGGGCAGTGACAAGTTCTGGAGAACAACTTTTCAGTATTATTGCCAGAATGTTGTCAGGGTATGTACCCTGTAGGGTATCCAGTGTCTCCAACTGAATCTGGATATTGCATGGAGTGAATCAAATTGGCTGATGTTGGTAACTGAATTGCTGAGGACGACTGGAGGAGACTGAGGTGGATCATCCACTCAGCACTTCTGACTGAAGATTATTGCGAATGCATGAAAGTATTCATTTTGCGCTGAAGTGCGGGCTCTTCCATCACTTCCATCATTAGTGATGGGAATACTAATGGAATCTCCTCCTCCAATGACTTGTTAAATTGTCCACAACTATTCTCAAGTAGAAGTAGAATGACTGCAGATCTTACATCTGATCGTTGCTTGTGGGATCACTTAGCTCTGTCTGTGACTTACTCCTTATGCTGTTTAGTGCACAGTCCTGTTTGGTGGCTTCATCAGGCTGACACCTCATTTTCAGGTATACCTGGTGCTGTGCTGCTCCTGACCTACTGCACACTCCATTGAACTAAGGTTGATCCTCTGGCTTGATGGTAATTGTTGCGAGAGGGATATGTCAGGCCATGAGGTTGTGCTGGAGTACAATTCTGCTGCTATTGATGACCTACAGCACCTGATGGAAACCCAGATTTGAGCTGCTAGATCTGTTCAAAGGCTGTCCTACTTCTTACCGTGATAGTGCCACCTAAAATTGTGAAGGTTATTCTCAATGCGAAGGTGTGAATTTATCTCCACAATGACCATGCGGTGGTCACTCTTACCCGATACTGTCATGGACAGATACTTCTATAACTGGCAGATTAGTAAGGCTGTGGTCAAATATGACTTTTCCCTCTTGATGTTTCCTTCACCACCTGCCGCAGACAGAGTCGAGAAGTTGTATCCTTTAGGACCCAACCAGCTCAATCAGTAATGCTGCTGCTGAACCACTCTTTTTGTGGACTTAGAAATCCCCCTACCAGAGTACATTTTGTGCCTTTGTCATCCTCAGTGCTTCCTGCAAGTGTTGGTCATCATGAAGGAGTACTGACTCATCAGTTGAGAGAGTCTGCTACATGGTAATCAGCAGGAGGTTTCCTTTCCCACGTGTAAACTAACGCCATGCGACTTCATGGGATCAGATTCACTGTTGAGGAATCCCAGAGCAATTCCCTTCCAACTGTATCCCACTGTGCCAACACTTCTGTTATATATGTCCTGCTGTTGAGACAGGAGATATCCAGGGAAGGTGATGGGGTGTCTGGGATATAGTCATACTAACAGAATCATTCCTTAAAGACAATGTCGGGCTGTTGCTTCATGAGTCTGTTTATTTCTATTCACTGTTTCCTGCCAGCTGTTCCATTCCAGAAGCATGTCCATGTATTCGCTCGAATCCACTGAGGTTTGATTTTACAAACTGGGCTTGGAGATTTACCAAAATATTTCTGAAAATCCACGTGTTTTACATTCATTGTTTCTCTTTCATTTGTCTCCCAGTCTGTTTCCCAAACATAATTTCCATTTCATAAGTCTATGTTAGTGTTATCTATGACGATTACTTTCAGTCCCAAAAATTGCTCACAAACTATTCAATTACTATGTTCTCTATTCCATGTAACATTTCGTTTTCCACACCAAACTTGGTTTGCTTGGTATTCTCAGAAAGTTCTGTGAAGGCAGAACTGAAGTAGTGCATCCATAGTTTTGTCATTTCCCCGTTTCCCATTCTCCATTCTCTGGTTTCAACCTGGAAGGAACCTGCAGTTTTTTTTTTTCATGCTTCTCACATTGGCATAATTTACCAAGCTAATATTCACTCCTCTCAACTGTGTGAACATTATCTTCAGAAACCCATTAATTCCTGTCTTAGGCTGCGCAATAATTGATCTTCCACATCATACACTCACAGGAGCATAGTCTCTGTGCCAAGAGAAATACAGCTTGATCTATATTAGTCACATTTTCCTACACCATCCCATAGTCTGGAATGTTACGGCAATTCCAAGTGCTCGTCCAAGTACTTTTAACGGTCGAGAGGTTACCCATGATACGTCCTCTCTCAGAAAGTACATTCCAGACCCTAACACCCTCTGGGTGAAAAAAAAGTAATCTTTAAGTCCTCTCTGAAGCCCAAACACTTCACTTTAAACGTGAGCTCCCTTGTTCTTGACCCTCTTTCTAAAAGGAACAGCTGCTTTGTATCCACCCTCTCCATGCCCCTCGTTAACTTAGCCTTCTGAATCATGTTCCCCTCACCCTCTCTGTCCAAAGTAAACAACCTGAGCTTATCCATGACTCTCTCCATAGCTGGTATGCTCCATCCCAGGGAACATCCTGGTGAATCTCCTCTGCAACCCCTCCAGTACAATCACGTGCTTCCTGTCATGTGGATTCCAGAACTGCATACAGTATTCCATTATGGACTAAACAAAGCCCTGTATAGAACTTATAATCTACGCCCTGATCAATGAACGCTACACCCAAGGTTCAATTCTTAACTAGTCCATTACCCTGTTCAGTCACGTTCAGGGATGTGTGGAGAAACACCCTCTGAGCTTCCTAGTGTGCTGCCAATCATCGTGTACACCCCAAATCGAGCTCCACCTTCCAAAGTACATCGCCTCATATTTATCAGGATTACATTCCATCTGCCATTGATCTTCCCATCTGATCATTCCACTTGTATCTTCCTGTAAAATCAGACCTTCCTCCTCGCTGACAACCACCCGGCCAATCTTTATGTCAAACAGAAACTTAGTAATCACAACTCCCACCCCTCTACCCAACGACCTCCAGATTCACATCTATACCATTTATGAATGCTACAAATAATAAGGGACACAGCACTGATCCTGTGGTACACCAGGGGACACTGGTCTCTAGTCACACAAAAAACCTTTTCCCACCACCCTCTGCCTCCTGACACGAAGACTATTTTCGTTGTAACTTGTCAAGTTAATACTGTGACATTTTACTTTTTTTTCAGTTTCCCATGTGGAACTTGGTCAAAGGCCTTGCTGCACAACTAAACTAGCTACCTTCTCAATCTAATTCAATCAAATCCATTAGATATGACTTCTTTCTTATAAAGTCATGATGAGTATCCATGATCAAGCCTTGCCATTCTGATTGGAGTTCAACTTTCTCCTTCGCTGTTTTCTCCAGTAGTTTTCCGAACAGTGGTCTAATACCGCTCGTCTATAGTTACCTGGTCTATCGCTACCATCCTAACTGTGAAGTGGAATCATATTAGCTGTTCAGCAGTCCTCTGGCACCTCGCCTATGGTCAGATTCTAATTAAAATTTCCAGTCAGTGTCTTTCCTCCCTTGACTCCAGACCAGACCAGCGAACTGGACCAATTTTATACCAGACAAAGCCTCAAACCCCTGTTCGTATTTTACATCAATATCTTCAAGAACTTTCCAGTCCATCTCCTCGAATTCTGCACCTGCGTCCTCCTTCTCCCAAGGAAACCAGATGGGATGGTCTCATATAACAACCTATCAAATTTCTCCGGGTTGGCACATTGTCTGCCCTTTGGTTTCTAATTGACACTATTTGCTGATTATTCTGTTCTACTTGTACGTGTAGAATATCGTGGGATTCTTGCTAATCTCGCCTGCTTGCGCTTCTCCATGTCCCTCTGTTATTGTCTTCCCTCTATGTTTCTACGTTTCTATGTTTCACTAAAATAACTCTCATCTTTTGAAACTCGAGATCACAAGCTGAATTTCCCGCATCAGACAACCTTGCCATCTTAGGGATTAATCTGGAGAATACCTTTTGCAGTTCCTCTGTAGTCAGTATATTCTATCTTAATTTGGGACTCTAAACGGTACACAATACTCTCATTTTAGTCCCAGCAACACTATGCGGCTGGCGCACGACATCTTTTATATTCCAATTACATTCACATGAATGTAAACCTTATTTTTATTTTCTGATCTGCGTGTAATCTTCCCAAGTCTTTTCACTCTAACTTTTCTTATTATATTAGTGTGAGAGTTCTTAAAAATTATCCTCCTGAATATCCGTTATCCAGTAGCTCCTCATTGCCTACGTCCACAAGAATCATGTTCAAATAGTTCCAAAAACTATTTGCCACTTATGGTTTTCATTTCATCGATGCATTATCATACTCCCAGTTTTGTCATTGCCTTCTATTTCTCCAGTAACACGTTCTTTGTAATCGAGCCCAACAGACACCCGATCGCGGATTACAAGTTACTGGTATGTACTTCACCACTCTCCATCTTCAGCCTTTCTTCAACTGTTGGATAATATTTATAACCTTAACCTTATCCAGATTGGATAAATACCTTTCGGAATTGTATTGGAAAATAACGTGAAAGTCTGTGATGCAATCAATGTGTCTATTGCTGCTTCCTGTGAAATTCTCTTATGCAGTACATCTGATCTGTTAGATGCATAAATACTCAGTCCAGCTTTCTTTTAAAAGATGAACTCAAGACTGATAAGAATGATCTTAGACTTTACTTACACAAGTCCGATGGTCACTTGATATTTCTCAGAGAATTTCTGGATATTCTGCCTTGAATATAGACACAAAGGAACAATTTCATTCCCCTGTGAATTCTCTGCTCTCTACAATAAATTATTCTGTCCGCACACCCACTGTTCCACATTTGATCTTGTTTTTACTTTTGTTTCATACAGTGATGTACTTGTGTTTAGCAGTCTTTATGTTTTTCTTTTGTTTGCATGATTTTTCGGTTTTTGATTTTCTTTTCTTGATCATTCGTTGCTGGGTCCTACATTTCTGTGAATCCACTGGCTTACTATGACACTTGGCATTTTTCTAAACTGCTTCCTTTGATCTAATAGATAGTTGAAGGTGAGGCTGAAAGGGTAAGGTCAGAGAGGAGGGTGCAAAAGGTTGATTGGAAAGAAGATAAACACATAGGGCCTTTCAAAAAGGGGGAGGGTGCTGACTTGGAATATTGGACTGGGATAAGGTGGGATAAGGGGAAATGGGGAACTGGTGAAATCTATATTAATTGCCTGTGGTTGGAGCGTCCCAAGGCAGAAGAGGAGTCTTTCTTCATCCATGCTTTGTGTGGTTAGGGTTTGGCGATGGAGAAGGCCCAGGACTCTCAGGCCCTTGGCAGGGTGGAAAGGGGTGTTAAAGTGATCAGCCACAAGGCGGTGGAGTTGGTCAATGTGGCCGTCCCAGATATGTTATCTGAAATGACCCACCTGTATCGCCAATGTAGAGAACACATTGGGTTCAATGGATGGAGTAGATGAGGTGCACTGTCTCACTTCATCACCTATCACTTCCAACCTCACCTTCATCTATCTGTCGCATTTCTAGCTATCTCCATCCTGCCACTCCCCTTTCTCAATTATCACTCAACACCCTTGACCCAGAAGCCTCATTCCTGATGAAGGGCTTATCCCCAAAACTTCAATTCACCTGCTCCTAGTTTGCTGTCTGACTGTGCTTTTCCAGTACCACACTCTTCGACCCTGATCTCCAGCATCTGTAGTCCCCACTGTCTCCTCACACGTACAGGGCTTGTATGATTCAGATTTATAACCGTTATTTCAAATAAAACCAAAATTATAGTGTACTGAAACAGCATAAAAGAAAACCAATGCATTGTGGTCACTTTTCCCAAAAGGTCCTTTACAGCAAAGTTTTCAATTAGCTCTTCTGATCATCCAACACAAATTCCTAAATAAACTGATCTCTAGCTCAGTGCTCGACAAAATGTTAATGCAAGCCATATAACACATGTTCATGAAATCCATTTTTCCCAGCAGTGGCATTCAGTTGGGTTAACACAGCTTAGATATAATGTAAACAGTACATTATTACAACAATATCACGAATGTATATATCTCATTTTCTTGTTTTATAACATGCCCAACAATTGTATTGCAAATTTCAAATTTCACTTTGATATATAACTCCCATCAATGTTTCCTTCACCTTGATGTTTTGACGCCCCACCTTACAAGATTTTATAGTATCTGAGCGACATGGGCTTTGGGAAGATTAATGGTAAAGATCATCTCGCCACATCATTTATGATCTCCTTAAATATCATTGTGTCATTTTCTCCAGATTTCCCGTTATGCTAGTGGAGTAGAGAAGGACAATGATCGTTCAACAATGCTCTGCATTTCCCCTAGAAAACAGAGACTGCTTTAACCTGGGTGGGAACTTTACAGGTGTTAAAGCATTGCTGCTGCTGTACATGATCTTAGTGAGATCACAACTGGAGTAGTGTGAACAGATTTAGTCTCTTGAATGAAGAAAGATGCTGTTATATTGGAAGCAGCTCAGAGAAAGTGCCCTCAACGGATTCCTGTAATGTATGTGCTAGCGTATAACGAAAGGATGATCAGGTTGATCCAATAGCCATTGGAATTTACAAAAATGAAAGATCTTATTTCAACATAGAGGACAGGCAGGAGTCAAAAACTGAAGCGAATTACACAGATGGTGGAGGAATCCATTCCGTTTGCCAGCCTATTACACAGGAACAACAGAAAGATATTCTGTTACACCAGAATAGGACGAGGCTGTTCAGCCCCTGGAGCCTGATGTATATTTACAGGAGGAGGCCCATCAGGTCCTCGAATCTATTACACTGGACCCAGAGTAGGCCATGCAGCATCAGTATCCTATTACACAACAACAGGATCAGTCCAATCAGCCACCTCAAGTCCGCAACATAGCAACTGAAGGCGGTCAACAGTGACTGGAGATTTGTTATACTGGCATAATAGGAGGCCATTCAGACCCACCGAGTCTGTTGCAAGGGAATTGTATAAGGATAAAAACTATCTGAGACTTATTTCACGAGAAAAGAGGAGGTAATTCAGTCTGTTGTATGGGAACAAGAGAGGACCAATCGCTCCCTTTGCCCCATCTCTGGGATACATGAGGAGACCGTTCAGTATCTCCACCTATAATGGAGAAATATGAGAAGACCCATCAGCCTCTCAAAATGTTACACGGCAACGGGAAGATTCCATAATCCCCCACCCGTTTAATGCATCAACAGAAGGTGGTCATTCTGGCCATAGAGATGAGATAATCGGAAAACCAGAGAGACGTCAACCAATACATTTTACACACCAGCAGGATGATGAGTCCATTCAGCCACGCATATCTCTTGTGCAGTAATTGGAGCACATCACTTAAAACCTTTTGTCCATCAAAGAGGAATTCAAAGAAAATGTAAAGGTTTTCGAAAGGGATGAACTTATATTAACTGAATGCATTAGGGAGTAAAATGTAACAATAAAGTATTGTAATTTAATGTAAATTATTATAATGCATTGTTGAGGACATTTGCAAACTTAAACCACAATCCATCGGACTCAACATGGTTTTACAAAGGATAAATCATGAAGTGTTTTCTTGAGTTATTTAAAGATGAGACAAACAAGGTGGATAGTGGGAATCCTGGAGATGGACTATGTCTGGTCTTCATGAAGGATTCAGATATGTTGCTTCTCCAAAGAGTGAGTGGCAAGATCAGACAGCATCGGTTTAGGAGTAATTTATTAGCTTTGATGGAGGATGGGTTAACCAACAGAATGCAGTCAGATGTATTAAATGAACCATTTTCTGTGGAAAATGCAATTTGTGGGGTGCCATAGATTTAAGTTCTCATGCCTCAACCATTTTTAATCTATATTAATTACTCGGTTGAAGGGATAGAAAATACTATAAGTACATTTTCAGATGACACTAACATTGGTGGGAAATTACTTTGGAATGATGATGCAAGAGTTTTAAAAACTATTTGGATAGGTTGGGTGAATGAGCAAACATTTGGCAATGAAAATTAAAGTGGATAAATATGGGGTTATTCAAGTTGGCCAGCATAATACAAAGGCAAATTATTATCTAAATGGAGAGAAACTTCAAAGTGTTAATTTCAGAGGTATCTGGGTGCCTGCTTGCATATCACAGAAAACTTGCATGATGGTACTTCAAGTAATGAGAAATGCAACCATAACTTCAGCGTTTATTTGTAAAAGGATAGAGTAGAAAGGTAGGGAGTGTTGCTGTAGCTATGCAAGGCATTAGTGAAGCTGCAACTGGCGTATTGTTTGTGTGTCCTGTGGAATGAGATACTTACATTGGCGGCAATTCAGAAGAGCTTCATTAGATTGATTCCATATTTGAAGTGTTTGTCTTATGAAGAGAAATTGAGCAGTTCAGGCCTATACTCTCGAGTTTATAAGAATGAAAGGAGAGCTCATTGGGGTCTGTAAAATGCTGAACGTAATTAAAAGTGCAGATATGGAGTGGATTTTTTTTCATGTGCCGCAATCTACAACAAGAGACTAGAGCTTGAGGATGGAGAGATGGCAGGAATGTGGAACAGAGGCCACGATGAAATCAGCTGTGACTGTGTTCAATGACGAAGCAGGTTCGAGGGGTTGGATTCCTGCCTGATTCTCCTCGTTCATATTCAGCTTTTCGACTGTATTACACAGTAATGGGGGAGGATTGTGCATCAAATCGGATAAATTGACATTGAGGGCCGAAGGGCCTGTACTGCGCTGTATTTTTCTATGTTCTATGTTCTAAATCAGTCTTAATCAGTTTGACAGATCGTCACACAGTGACCAGTGCAGGGTCCTCAACTATTTACAGTCTATACAAATGATCATGAGGATAGAACAGATATACAGATACTGAGATTGGTCCTGTTGCTGTGATAAGCAAGAGAATAAATTATCAAGAGAGGGTGGACGATCTACAGATAGATCCAGAGCGGTAAAGGCAAAGGATAATAATTTTACAGGGTGCAATATAACATGATATAACCTGTCATTTCATTTCTAGGAATAATGAAAGGCAGTGTGTTACTGAAATGGAGAGGGATTACAGGACTTAATGATATTGTGTATTGGGGGGGTTCACTGAGACACGTTCAGACATGAGAGGTTTTGCTCAATCCCTGATCGTCTGCTCCCAGACAATCCAAATGACCCCATTGCTCTCCGTACACATGGAATGTTATGAAGTGTTTGGTTGGTGATGGGGATGCTGTTTTCAAACATGTATCAAAGGGATGGCCTTTATCCAAGATACATTCATTCCTTTCTACATGGAGACCCGAAGACGATGGGAATGACTGCCTGCTTGTGAATGAAGAGGATGTGGCTGCTGTCAGGAGATGGGGTATTCACCAACATGATTTGCATCGACAAGATTAACAGAGAGAGCGCTCCTTCAGTTCCTCTACCTCTCGCCATTGACATGATTAACCCGCAGATGCACACCATCGGGTATCCCAGTATACTGGATACACCCAGCAGCTCCCTGCTGAGGGAGAAACAATGTAATTACCTCATCCACCATATATATCCTCCGTCACTGAATGGTTATATTGATGGCAACACAGTGGAAGATGATGGATACGTCACCCAGTCCTGTTTGGAAAATTCCGGAACGCAGATGCTGAATTAAACTGTCACCCGAACAGCCACTGGCAGCATCGTCCTTCCCCTGGTGTGAAGCTGCAGGACCTGTTAAAGGAGGTGATTCCACTCTGTGACCAGCTCCTTGTTCAATCAGTGCCCCTTCACATTCTTCTCCTGGGTTAAGTGTAGCTTGCGAGGCTGTTAATGGAAAACCCGTGTGGGTCCGGCAGTTCCCTTTCCACACACACACTAACTCCATGTTTTCAGAGCTTCCCCTCTCTGTAACCTCTGCTCCATTTGTTGTTCATGTTACAGGGCTAGATGTGGTAACTACAGTCCCGAGGGTCCATCCAAAGTTGGGTCAGCAAATCCTTAGGTCTCCCTGAGTGTTCGAGGCAGATGGCAGCACAACCTCCAGCAAACCATTCCCAGCTCTCCACTAACTTTTCAATAACAGGAGTCAGTCAGAAACCCCTCGGCTATCAGTGTTTGTGGACTAGACCAGAACCCCGCAAAATATTTTATGAAGGTCGCTTAGACCCAAACCTTTCCTTATTTTAAAAATAGATATGAAGTGTGCGTTCCAGATTTGTTGCGACAGGTCAAACCAGTCGACATTAAGCAAAATGCAATCTATTCAAATGCTTCAGTGAAAATACCATCAAAGAAAAGAACATTTCGGGATGGCTTATATGTCTGAACACTTATGCAAACAATAGATATCGTTCTTATTGGTATACACTGCTTGGCACAAAAGATAAATTCACATACAGATTCTTACATGCAGTATCCAATCCAGGAGAAATGAACATCAACAGAGATCTCAGACAGAAAGGCAGCTCGGGATCATTTATTGGCACTTCCAACCATTCTGGGCCCCTGAGCAGCTCCTGAATGCTGCAGCTAAAAACAAAACGAGAAAACCTGATCTGGGAGAGCTGGCACTGCCCTTCCATTGTTACAACCGTTTTAATACAACCTGAATGCTTTCTCAGTGATTTACTTAAGATGTTTTCAGACAGCAGTTCTGCACATCTGCCTTTAAAATCTCTCTTCACACACAAAAATAAAGTCGAACTAAACGTTTTACAGTGATAGTATACTCACAGCTCCACCTTTAAAAAAATTATCCATCAGTATACAAAGATGAATTAATTTTAGACCTAATCTTCCTCTATTAGTAGACTGCTAAATATATATATATAAAAAAATAAATATATGTGTGTGTGTGTGTATATATATATATATATATATATGATTTCAGTCATTTTATTCTTGCCACAGAATGCCTTTGTCTTTCTTCATCCAAGTCTCCACATCGTGTCAGAACTTTAGTTTTCTCGCCCTGTCACCTGTATACTTTCAAATTGAATGGCAACAGTAATAAGCTCAATAAAAAGAGACTGGTATTTTTCTCCCTAAACGTCTCCAAAAACTTTAAGGGGTCACGATCAGTGATAAAGATCTGTCTCAGTTGTGTTATTCATAATTTAAATGCTGAAATGTTGTAACGCCAACACAAGCTCAATGCCTCCTTTAAACCATTTTGGAATAAATCTGTTGATGTTTCCACAGGACACTCCAACCACACGTTATATCATGGAGCACTTCTCATCTGTCCAATAGTCCCTCTGAATGACATGGCTCCTCATGTCTCAGCATAAAAGAATGACATCCTTCTGTACCTCTTAATACTGTAAACTCTTTACCTGCTACTCCTGGCCTATGCCAGTATACCTTACTGTCACAGGTATATGTTTTGAGAGGAGCTCACACATTCTTCTCAATCCCTCACAGAAACCAAACTTTGATTTCTGAACCAAATCATCAACAGCCATTTCAGCTTTGAAGTTTTCCATTGTAACTCACTTCTCTTCCACGCGAGTTCTCACGACTGCAGGAAGTGAATTGTTGAACTTCTCCACAATAAGTTCTCCACACTCTCTCAGAGTGTCATAGGTTTTCTCTGTTTTTAATACCCTTCCCCACCTTTCAAAATTACTTTGTTTGATTCTTTCAAACACAACGTGCGTTTAACCAGGGATGCTGTTTTAGAATCCTGAAACACTGTCTGGCAGTTTCTGGCACAAGCTCATATGCACTTCATATGCCTTTCTTCACCTCCTCCGATAGGGATTCAAATACCTCTCAGCTTTCTTCGGATCAACTAAATCCACATGTTCTCTGGCAACTGCACTTACTTAACCATTTTCTGAAATGAAATAAAAAGCCCCCACTCCCCATCATTCTCATCAAATTTAAATAAAGCCTGGATATACTTTGGCTATATAGGTTTGCACATCCTCACTATCCTCATCCAGCGTACCGTCTGCCTTCATCTCCGCTTTCTATGTCAACTTTCCTCTCTAATTACTAACTTTTGAACTTGAAAAGCTCTGCTTTTCTTCTCTCTTTTTCTCTCTTTCTTCTTCAATTCATCATCGTTTATTTATACTTTTCATCATAATTCAAACTGTTTCAATTCCTTTTTCGTGTTCAAGGTGCCTCGTTTGAAATTGAATTCTAACCATTTCCAAAGATTCTGATGGCGTTTCCACCAAATTTAATTGCCGAGCTGCAGCTGTAATTAGCTCTCACTTTCTCACAAACAAACGCAACGCCAACTCCAGCTTGTCTGCCAATTCCTACAGCTTTGCCTTCACTACCTTTTGTAAAACCCCCAACTTTACTTCTGCCACACTCAGAGAAATCTTAGTGACTCAAAGAACCTTTATACACAAAGCACTGTTTATACCAAACGAATTCAGTACCCGGAACAAGACACTAACAACTACCATACGCGACCTTTGAAACCAATAGCCTCCCGATTCATACTTTCCAGTGTCTACAATTGCTTATTCTGGATTCTCTGGTTTCCTCCCACAATCAAAAAATGTGCATGTCAGGTGAATTGTACATGCTATATTGTTCATTGTTTTCAATGATGTGTGGGTTAGGTGCCTTAGTCGGGGTAAAAGTGTAATAATAGGGTAGAGGAATGGGTCTGTGTGGGCTACTCCTTGGAGGTTCGGTGTGGACTTCGTCGAATTGACTGTTTGCAAATTCTAAACCCAATTTGGTATTATCGATTTAGAACCAGACAAGAGTCCCCAGTTTGTTACAGACGAACCATACTGCCTCAAGCAATTTTAAGAATGTAGCTTCGATGTGAATATTTTCTTATTTTAAATGTAAATGTGAGTTGATTCTTCCAGATGTGATGTTACTAGTCAAATCTCTCACCATTAAGCAAAACACATTATATTTAAACTCTAATTAAAATCCATACAAAATTAAGAGGAATTTAGTGAAACATAACTATTGGAAACCTTAACCGAACAATGGATACAGTGCGTTCTACAAATGAACTGTTCCAATATGCTGACATTACCTAAACACACCGCTTGGCAAAACGGAACGTTCAGACATGTATTCTTGCATACAGTTCTCCAATCCAGGCGGAAAGAGCATCAGGTGAGGTTTCAGAGAGAATAGCAGCTAGGGATAATTTACTAAAACTTCCAACCTTTCTCTGACCCCAAGCATGTGGTGATTTTTACAGCTACAAGGAAATAGAATACTGGAAAGCGTGGTCTGTGCGACCTGGCCATTGTTACTGCTATTTATTAAAAACACTCAAAGCCCCATAAGTTATTTACTTGAGCAACTTTCAGTAGGCAGTTTGGTCTTTAAGACTTCTTACTAAAAAAAAAGAGAATCTAACCTTTTATTGAAAAAAGTGACAGCATTGTCAGGCAATTTAGATGCCTGGTCCTTCACTCAGTGGGCTTCCTCGTGTTACTGATCGCAAGGTCACCTGAGAAGGACAACAACTGATACAGACCAAGTTACAAGGATGTGTCTCATAACTTCTGACATACGCCTGATCATGGACCATCACATCGGACATACCGGGAAGTGAGAACAACTTGGCATACTTGGCTTGTTCATTACTTCTGGGCGACACAATGCCAGCACTCGATACACTAGGGAGCCAAAACCCAAGGACAGGGAAAGATGCAGAGGGACAGAGAAATTCACAGTAAAGACGGAAACAGGCAGTGAATTAACTTAAAATATGTCGGGGAAATATGGGAAAAATACAGGGCAGTGGGACTAACTGCAGAAGTGAGATCTTCGAGAGTACAATTACAAGAATGAGAACGGTGAAAAAAGGCATTGTCAGATCAGCTGAAATGGTTTGTTGCATCACATTCTGCATCTGCTTGACAGAACACCACCAACAACATAAGATGACAGCCCAGCACTGAGAGCTGTACGGACCATGCTAGTGCATTGCTCAGTAAACTGCGCTAACTACCAAGCATAGAGAGTGTTACAAACTTTACTATCATATGCTAACTATACAAGCGTCAGATTACTGCCTACAATGGGAAGATTTGCTCTGTGTGTGTGTTCATCATAGACTGAGGGAGAGTGTGTGTGTGTGCGGAATTGGCGTGGTTGAATGCGAAATTCATTGTTTGAGAAGGAACGCACATGGAGGAAACTATTTTAAATACAAACAATTGGCAGGCTTTTTGTTAATTGACAGGGAGAGAATGAGAGATGTGTCATGGACAGATGCGATAAAGTGTTTGACAATGTTAAAGCAAAGGCATTGCCAGACACAATAGCGATATACATCCGCGTGCACATGAATGACAGATGGATGGGATTTCGAATCAGAATTGCTTGGGCAGGTTTGAAGCCGGGAGCGTCAGCAGCGGATTATTGGCTTCATTAAGACTGTACTTCATAGCTCAAGATTCAAACAACAGATGGAATAAACCAATGAGATATATTCTGGAGTGGTGAGTATTTCAAGTTTGAAATGGTCAGGGTATGGTGTCAAGAATGAGCACATAATCAAAAGAATCTCCCAAAGTTGTGACTTCGCTGCTTAAGCTGCAACTATTGGCCAGGGATGAGATGGAAACAGTGGAAGGAAGTGGAGTTTGTAACCAGAGCTGTAAAGAATGACCTCCATGTTGTTAATATTTAAATAACAAAGGCAATGATACGATACTTTGTGCTTCTCCGCTGAAACGGAGTAGGTGGACATAGAAACCCATGAGTAACACTGCCAGAGCAGAGAGGGAGACAGCAATTGAACACATTCATTGATGTAGTTAGTAGTGGTCTGTAGGGTTAATATCTAGATTGAGAGTTTCAATAGGAAAATAATAGTGACAAGAAATGTAGATAATATAGAAGAACAGTAATACAGTCATAACCGGTTTAAGGAAAAAAAGTCTGGACAGTGACACTTACCAGGAACACCAACGATAGCCAGGAAAGGATAATAAAAATATTGAATATTGAGAAGAGCGTTATAGATCCGCGATGATAATGACCACCAATAAAATACAGAAAGACGCCAAACATAATTGGATAAGGTCCTGTCTATTGTTGGAACATGCCAGTCTAATGTTTCCAGATTCTGATACATTTTTGGAACATTCCAGTCTAATGTTCTCAGATTTTGATCTCTCCCCCCCGCCCCCCCCCCCCCACCTCTCTAAATCTTATGATCACTGTCAGTGTTGTCGGTGATGCTTCCGCTAATCTTTGGGATAACACATTGAACGGCACCCATTTATCATTAAAAGATGGAAACGCTCAACTGGGAAAAATAGAATCCATGGAGATGGGAATTAATCACAGTCACTGAACAAACACGGAGAAACTGAGCAAAGACTACGACAACGGATGAATGGGCACTGCAGAACAATCAACAAAAAGGAGTGTTCCCTTTCAGTTGGGGAACCATTCAGTGGTCCAGGACATTTAACCTCGGACCATCTAGTGACCATCCTTCAAGGTGGACTTTGGGACAGGCAGCAGCGAACAGTGGCCGACCAGAGGCTGATAACTAATTTCGGGACCCATAGCGAGGGCCTCAACCGGGACATTGGGTTCATGTCATATTACAGGTGACCACCATTGCACTGTATACACGTACACACTCTCTCTCACCCACACACGCACTCCTATACACACACATACATACGGACACACATGTACAGACACGCACACAGGCACACACACACACCCTTACAGACACCTACACTCACACAGGCACCCGATCAGAGTCTTAGACCACTCTACACTTATGCACACACATATACACTCTCTCACTGATACTCAAACCCTCCCCACCCCAGCCACGCACACGCACTCCCACACTCACACATGCTCCCCCTCACAGACTTAAGAGACTCTACAACACTACACACACAGAAACACTTCCTCTGACTCTCACAACCCCCAACCAAGACAAACATATATACTCAAACAGACAAAGACGCACATGCACACATATATTTTGTGGGGTGAATTTGCACGTGCAGAGTTACATTGTACTTCCCTGAAAAACTGCATGAATTCATGTAAAACTCTGTTATCTCACTTTTCAGACTAGAATCAATCTCAACACCATGGTATAGACAGAGACACAGGGGGCGAACATCTTCAACATATTGTCTAGCTATTACTCAATGTTACAGCTAACCTGAGAATGCAACTTTAAAAGGAAAAGATTTTGTGATTTACACATGAAAGAAATGAAACTATCATAGTATTCGAACAAATGAAAGACACAACAGACAATCAAGGTATTTTTCAATGTATAATTTCAGTTACATCACCCTGTAAATTTTTGCGATATATTCTGTGCCTTGGAAGTGTGTCCACCACTATCACCTGAAGAAGGAGCGTCCCTCCAAAAGCTAATGTGCTTCCAATTTAACATATTGGACTATAACATGGTGTTGTGTGATTCTTAACTTTGTGCACCCCAGTCCAACACCCGCATCTGCAAATCATGACTAAACAAACAGGCTAAGTTAACCAGTTCCACGCATCACTTTTCATATCACGATAAAAGGGAACACTTACTCGGTTTGGATGGAATGGATGAGGGTTGCTGAGGGATGGAACATAAATGTTTAAACTTTTTAAATCTTTTGTTTAACTTGTATATGAGAGTATTAACAGGACACTGCAGGGGTCTATATGTGTTCCGCTCTGTTTATGAAATGAGGCAATTATAAAATCACAGATCGGTTGCATAAACAAAATCTCGGGTGGGTAAGTTTCCAGATACCTGAACCCAAAGTATGATACTTTTTGACCAGTGTGAGGCTACTCCTGGTTTTAAGTGCTCTGTTATCAAATCCTTTCATAATCTTGAGGCAGAGCATTGAGACTGCTGCTCAGTAACAGGCCAAAGCATTTCTTTCCCTATTGGCCTCCGACAGAGGGATAAGAGAAGGCCATTCAGCCCATATTCGCCTGTTGATACTTGAAAAGGTGGAAATCTAGAAAATTGGCATATTTTACCAACAGAATCATTCAAAACGAAGAGATGTGTCGCTGCAGCTATATGAGGTTTACTGAGAGGGCACCTGGAGTACATTATGTTGTTTGTGTTTCTACAACTGAGAAAGAATGGGCCTCCATCAGATACAGTTTACCGGCTGCTCATAATCCACGGGTTGCTGTGTGATTTAAAGTCTCGGGTCTGTTACACAAGGACAGGAGGAGGCCATTCCGCCTTTCCAGTTTATTACACAGGGCCACGAGGAGACCATTCATTCTCTCGAGCCTGTTCCAGAGTGGCAGGAAGTATTTACTTAACTTTTAAGTCTGTTACGCATAAATATTAGTTTTAAATTAGTTTTGGAATAGGAAAGACATTGAAGTTCTAACTTTCAATAAGGGCAATTTTAGAAGTGTTAGACGAGACCTGTGAAAGGCTGATTGGAATACCCTATTCTCAGGTAAAGGAAAATGCAAGGCAATCAAAACTTGGTTTCAGAGAGTCCAGAGCCAACGTGTTCCCATTAGTGAGAGGGGCAAAGCTGGTGGGTGCAGGGAGTGCTGGATGGCTAGATATATTGATGCTTTGGTCAAGGTAAGGAAGGAGGCATATGTCAGGTAAACAGAGCTGAGATCAAGTAAATTCCGAGAGGTGTATAAGGGCAGCAAGTGTATATTCAATGGGGAAATCGGGCCAGAAAAATGTGGACATGAGATGGCTTTACAAATATGGTTAATGTGGCATTGAAGAAATTCTACAAATCCATTAATGGCAAAAGATTAACAAGGGGGAGAACAGGGCACCTTAAAAATCAATAAGGCCACCTATGTATGGGACCACATATACATAGGTTGGAGGGATACTAAACAAGTATTTCTCCTCAGTATTTAATGTGGAGAAGGTTACAATATCGAGAGAGTGAAGAAATATATAATGATAACTTGAAAAATGCCTATATTACAAGGAGGTGTTGGACATTTCAAAACACAAAAAGGTGAACAAATCCCTTGGACCTGAGCAGTTGTATCCCAGATATTTGTCTGAAGCTATTAAATAGATTACTCAGCACTTTGCTGATATATTTGTAACATTGATTTCTACAGGTGAGGTGTCAAAAGACTGGAGGGCTGCGAACATCGTGTCATTATTTAAGAAAGTAAGGAAAAAACTGGTAACTATAGATCGATGAGCCTGACATTAATGGTGACTAAATTGTTGGACGGGATTTCGAGGAAAAATATCGATATGCATTTGGACTGACAAGGACTGAAGCGGGCTTTGTACATTGGAGATCACGTATCACTGACCTGGTGTAATCTTTTGAGGAAATGATGAAGATGATTGATGAAGGCAGGACAGTGGATGTTGTCTTTATGGAATTCAGTCAGAAAACCAAAATGTTCTAAATGGTAGCCTGGTTAGCAAGGTCAGACTGCCTGGGATCCAGGGAGAGCTCGCCATATAGATCCAACATTTTCTTTAATATTGGAGACAGGGCGTGACAGTGAACATTTGTTCATTAAATATGGAGAACTGTGACCAGAGGCGTGTCGTAAAGATCAATAGGGGGTCCAATGCCTTTTGTCACTTACACAAATCATTTGCATTTGAGTGTATGAAGTATGATCAGTAAGTTTGTAGATAATACCAAATTTGTTGGTGTAGTCGTCAGCGAAGAATGATTTCTCAGACTATAATAGTTCTTTGCTGAGGTGAACAGAGGAGTGGCAGATGGAGTTTATTTTAGTTAAATGTGAAGTGTTGAATTTTGGCAAGAAAAATCAAGGCAACATATGTAAGGGTCCTGCCGAAAGCTGACAATCAAGGATAACTCCATCGAAATGATCGAATACCTGCAGTGAGGAAACAGCCTATTCGGCCCATCGAGGCCGCACTGAACCTCTAAACAGTGTCCCATTGGACAAACCCCTACCCTATCCCTCTGAACCTGCATTTCCCATGGCTAATCCACCTCGCCTACACATTCCTGGGTAGCTTACGCTATTTAGCCTGGCCAATCTACCCTTATCTAGATATCTTTATACTGTCGGAGGAAAACGTAACATCCAGAGAAAGCTCATGCAAACACAGGGAGAATGTGCAAACTCCATACAGGCAATCATTCAAGGATGGAATTAAACTCAGATCGCTGCGGTCTTAAGCAGCAATGCTAGCCACTAAGCTACTGTTTCACCTTGTGGTGCAGGTTCTCTGTTCCTTGAAAGTGGCATCGCAGGCAGACAGTGTAGTGAAGAAGGCACTTCGTGATCTTCCCTTTGCTGGTACATGCTTTGAGTCTAAACATTTTCACGACATGTTGCATCTGTACTGGACATTGGTTTGGCCACTTTTGTAATATTTCCTTTAATTCTGGTCACCCTGCTGTCGGAAAGATGTTGTCAAAC
Source organism: Hemiscyllium ocellatum (assembly GCF_020745735.1). NCBI lineage: Eukaryota > Metazoa > Chordata > Chondrichthyes > Orectolobiformes > Hemiscylliidae > Hemiscyllium > Hemiscyllium ocellatum. The sequence goes on from NW_026867603.1 coordinate 2,402,929, forward strand.
ATGAAAGGGTGCAGAAGAGAATTAAAAGAATGTTGGAAGGTTAGAGCTACAGGGAGAGTTTCAATAGCCTGGGACTTTTTTCAAGTGTTGAGACTGAAGGGTGACGTTAAAGAGGTTTATAAAATCATGAGGGGCATAGATTAGGTTAACAGTCAACGTCTTTTATCCAGGATAGGCGAGTCCAAAATTACAAGACAAAGGTTTAAGGTGAGAGGAGAAAGATTTAAAAGGGAGATGAGGGATAAAATTTTCACACATAAACTGCTGTGTGTATGGATCGAGCAGCCAAAAGAGGTGGTGGAGGCAGGTACAATTAAACCATTTAAAAGGCATTTGGATGCATACATGCATGGGAAGTGTTTAGAGGTAGATGGGCCAAGTGCTGGCAAAGGGGACGAGATTTATTTAGGATATTTGGTCGGTATGAACGATCAGACCGAAATATATTTTTCCGTGCTGTGAATTTCTGAGATTCTATTGCCTCTTGAGTGTATGACACAGGGACAGGAGGAGGAAATTCAGCTTCTGAATTCTGTCAGTCAGCTTGCTCTTAATTGCTGAGAGTAAAATACAAAAATACATCATTCAAATTTTGATGGTGTTGTACAGAAACAGGAGAAAGGCTTTTAGTCAAGAGACGCTGTAAGGAATGTGAAGAGTCCAATAAGGCCCCCAACTCAATTCCACAGGAGCAGCAGCAGTGAGCACAGAGATATTGGAGCCTGTTATTCAGTAGCAGGAGGGGGACAACTACTATCACAAACCTTGGATCAGGAGGCAGTCATTCACCTGCTCAAGATTGGGACACAGGAACAGGACACTCTCATTCCACTGCTTGAGACTGGGGCACAGGGAAATCTGGAGGTTAGTGAGGCGCCAGCATCCTGTTATGCAAGGACAGCAGGAGGTGACTCACTCCCCACCAGTATGGGACACTGGGAGAGAAGTGGAGTTTGCTTGGAACAAATAGAAATATACGAATAACTTGCATTAGTGGTCCGTTCAATCATGCCTCACCATTCACAAAGACCACGTCTGATCTGATTGTGATTTCCACATTCCATTTTACGGAGACTCCCCTTTCTGCAGTCATTGCTCCGTTTGTTGGTCATTTTGCAGACTCAGATGCTGCAACAACACTCACCATGATCATCATCCAGAAGGATGAGTCTAACAGGATGAGTCAGTATTTGAAGGGTCCAATCACAAGAATGAAAACACGAAATAAAGATATTGTCAGATGTTTAGTACTTTGACATTCACAATCTAACTCACATAACCAGCCCATCCATTACATATTCAGGATGGACCACTGTGTAGATCCGGCTAGTGTACAGCTGTATGCAACACAGCAATGTCCAGAGTGAAACTCTGTGAAGCCCACACCAATGCTTCATCTATAATCCTGGACTAAATGTTCAGTGTTGGGAGCTGTGCAGTCCGCACTGGTTCATTCATATATAAACCCAGGTTATTGCATTGTTCGGTAACACTGTTAGATCACTGCTCAGTGTGGGGAAAAATGTAACCAATGCTGGAAGTGAGAGGATGCGCAGTTCCCATCCATTTACAGCTCAATTTCTCCACTGTGCCTTCACAAGGGGTTTTGCGAATGTGAAAGTCACTGCGAGGAAGAGATGTAAATGGAAACAATTTAAATACCAATAGTTCTGTTAAAGGCGCATATCACTCTAGTATTTAATGACGAAATAACTGAGATAATATCCAATGAGGTTTTGTGAACTGGGCAAAGAAGTAAGAGCGGGATGATGATGTTATAGTGGTTGCACTATAAGCCTCTAAATAATCAATGGGAATTAGAGGAACAAATATGCAGGGAGACTGGCTGGACTTGCAGGAGCAATAGGGTTGTCATAATAGGTTATTTTAATTTTCCTAACATAGACTGCGACTTCTAGATGGTTAAGAACTTAGCTAGAACGTAACTTGTAAGTGTGTTCAGGAAAGTTTCCACGAGCAATATATAGAATTTCCTACTGGGGAAGGGACAATCTCGACCTACTTTAGGGAAATAGGGTAGGATAGGTTACAGAGGGAGAATTTTTGGAAAAGTGACGAGAGCTGTATTAATTTTAAAATAGTTATGGTAGGGACAAAATTGGTCCACGGATTCATCTTCTAAGTTGGTGCAAGGCGTATTTTGTTGGAATTAGACAGGGGATTGCAGGGGATGATTGGAGTAGTTTGTTTCCAGGTAAAAGGATCCCGGGCAGGGGGCGGGCTTCAAACGTGAGATAGTTAGAATTCATGGTCTACATGTTCCTCTGAGGTGAAGGGAATGTGAGATTGGAAGAGAGAACTCTGGATGACAAGCGATATTGAGTCTCTGACCTGCAAAAAGGAGGCGTGGCTCATTTGGGACAAAGGGAATCCCTTGAGGTACACGGGGGGGCGGGGGGAGGGTACAGGACTTTACTGAAGAAGGAAATCAGCAAGGACAAAAGGTGGGAATAAGATAGCCTTGGCAGAGCAGATTGGTGTGAATCCAAATTCAGTAAAGTAAAGAAAAAGAACAACCAGAAAGAGAATAAGATGTCTTACAATCCAAAATGGGCACGCATGTGTAAAACCTCAAGAGATGGTTGAGTTCCTCAATTCCCCCTCTGTATTTATCATGAAGAAAGACATTAAGACCTGTGACCTATGGGACGTTACTTGTCATATATTGGTACAGTCCATATCACTAAAGGCACTAATGGACATATTAGAATGCTTGAAGTCAGATAAATCTCTTGGTCCTGACCAGACATATGCAAGAGGCGAGAGAAGGCAGTTCAGGGCCAAGGACACGGAAGACTGGGCGGTAACAAATGTGCCCTTATTCAAAAAGTGCTGCAAAGAAAAGCCGGAGAAATATAGATCAGTAAGCTTCACATCTGTTTTCTGGTAAACCGCTTGGGAAGGTTCTGAGATAGAAGATACGCATACATTTGTAAATACAGAGATTGACTTGGAGCAGTCAGCATAGCTTTGTGCATGGAGGATCATGCCTTATACATTTTGTGAGAGTTTTTGAGGAAGTGACCAGAAAGGTTGACAAGGGCAGGGTGGTGGACATAGTCCATGTGGATTTCAGTAAGGCCTTTGACAAGGTTCCCCATGATAGGCCGCTCTGGAAGGTTAGATTGCATGGACTCTAATGTAAACTGGCAAATTGGTGACACAATTTACTTGACGTTATGAAGCAAATGGCTATGGTGGAGGTATGCTTGTCGCACTGAATGTTCAGTCCGACATAATTCGGAGAAAAATCTCCGACAGGCTGCAGTAATCTTTTTGGAATCGGAGGGAATGATCCTAGTAGCTTCCCTAATTGGGGTTATGGCTTGAGGGGTCGCTCGTTTTCCTGACAAGGTAGGCCAAATACTTGCCTGGTTTATCACGATGTTCAAACAGCCTCTGTTTTGCAAAAGTAAGTTCCTTCTTTGCTGTCTGTGTGAGCGTGCAATTCACTGTAGACCGAAGCGTTGTAATCTTCTGCAGCTTAGACACTGCGTGTCTTTCACAGTATGCCCGCTCGGCTGTCCTCAGCTTTGTTTCAAGCAAGCATTGCTGCTCCCCCTTCTGCCGCTTCCTGAGGAATAACTATTCCCTTGGCATGAGCATTAGCAATTTCCCAAGAATGGATGTGTTACTGGTTGAATCTGAATTAATGGCTAAGAAAGATCTGAAATCATTACGGAAATACTCAATGAACTAACTAACCTTAAGGAAAAATAGATCCATTCGCCAGCGTCTCGAAACTGTTATAGTGCTTCATGGTCAGAAATGGTAATTTTCCCAATTGTGCAGGATGCCACACGAATCGAAGATTGTTGCAGGGATGTGGAAGAGATCAACCTTCGTGTGGTATTTCTGCGGGTTAAAGGAGAAAATAAAATCCCTACTTGTGAGGTAGATCTGCCTTCCAGACATCCACCATCTCTAGTTCTGCACAAGAATCAACTAATTGCTTACATTATGACGAGGGTATTGGGGGACCTTTGGACATTCTGTCCGCTGTGGGATCCATAAGACAGTTGAAATCTTCTACATTAATGTGCCAAGAGGCAAGATAACTTCATTTGGAAAATGCATCTATCATGGTTTTAAGAGGGTGCGCCAGGAGGCAATAACCATTCAAAAATACTGTATCTTTCCAATAGTTCAAGGGTTGGGGGATATGATCCTCCTATTAGTGTCAATAAATCGAGTAATAACTGGAAGATTCTTCCTATCCAGTATGGCTTCTCCCCTACTCCTACTATTAAAATTCGAGAGAAACACCGATCAATCCCGCCCTGCTGTAATGTCAAATGTCCTTGTCGTCAAAGTGCATCTTCTGCAAGAAGACAACATCCACCCTCCATTTTCTTA